>NW_026652282.1:76153075-76167450 GCF_009828535.3 Hylobates moloch
AAAAAAAAAAAAAAAAAAAAAAAATGCATTCCAGAGCACAATATCTGTCTCCATGTTATGAATGTTTTAAAAAACTTTTATTTTGGGTTCAGGGATATATGTACAGATTTGTTATATAGATAAATTTTGTGTTGCAGGAGTATGGTGTACAGATTATTTCATGACTCACATAATAAGCATAGTGCCTGACAGTTTTTCGATCCTCACTCTTCTCTCACTCTCCTTCCTTAAGTAGGCCCTGGTGTCTATTGTTCCCTTCTTTGTGTCCGTGCATCCTTAATGCTTAGCTCTTACTTGTAAGTGAGAACGTGTGGTATTTGGTTTCCTGTTCCTGCATTAGTTCACTTAGGATAATGACCTCTAGCTCCATTCATATTGCTGCAAAGGTCACAATCTCACTCGTTATTACGGCTACATAGTATTGGATCATGTATATGTACCACATTTTCTTTATCCAGTCAACCATGGATGAACATTTAGGTTGATTCCATGTCTTGGTTATTGTAAATAGTGCTGTGATGAAAATATGTTTGCATGTGTTTTTCTGGTAGGAGGATTTATATTCCTTTGTGTATATACCCAGTAATGAGATTGCTGGGTCAAATGGCAGTTCTCCTTTAAGTTCTTTGGGAAATCACCAAACTGCTTTTCACAGTGGCTGAATGAATTTACACTGCCATGAGCAGTGTATATGCCTTCCCTTTTCTCAGCAGCCTTTCAAGCGTGTTATTTTATGATTTTTAATAATAGCCTTTTTGACTAATTGTGGTTTTGATTTGCAGTTCTCTAATGATTAGTAATGTTGAGCAATTTTTCATATGCTTGTTGGCCAAGTGTATGACTTATTTTGAAAAGTATCTGTTCATGTCCTTTGGCCACTTTTGAATGGGGAATGCTTTCAGCTTTTGCTCAATTAGCATGTTGTTTGTTTTTTGTTTGTTCATTTGTTTAAGTTCCTTATACATTCTGGATATTAGGCCTTTGTTGGATGCATCATTTGAATAAATTTTCTGCCATTATGCATGTTGTCTGTTTATTCTGTTGATAGTTGTTTTTTTTTTCTTTTTTCTTTTTTCTTTTTTTCTTTTTTTCTTTTTTGCTGTGCAGATGCACTTTAGTTTAATTAAGTCACACTTGTCATTTTTTTTTTTTTTTTGGCAATTGTTTTCAGTGTCTTCATCATTAAATTTTTGCCACAGCCTATGTCCTGAATGGTATTTCTTAGGTTATCTTCCAGAGCTTTTGTAGTTTTAGGTTTTACATTTAAGCATTTAACTCAACTTGAGTTAATTTTGTATGTGGTATAAGGAAGGGGTCTTGTTTCAATCTTCTGGGTATGGCTATCCAATTATCCCAACACCTTTTATTGAATAGGGAGTCTTTCCTCATTGCTTGTTTTTGTCAACCTTGTTGAAGATCAGATGGCTGTAAGTGTGTGGCTTTATTTCTGGGCTCTTTATTCTTTTCCATTAGTTTCTGTGTCTGTTTTTGTATCAGTACGATGCTGTTTTGGTTATTATATCCTTGTAGTGTAGTTTGAAGTTGGATAATGTGATACCTCCAGCTTTGTTATTTTTGCCTAGGATTGCTTTAGTCATTTAGTCTCTTTTTTGATTCCATATAAGTTTTAGAGTAGTTTTTTTGTCTTCTAATTCTGTGAAATATGTCATTAGTTGTTTGATTGGAATAGCATTGAATGTGTAAATTGCTTTGGGCACTATGGAATGCTTTCTATGTGCTGTGTCATCTCTGATTTCATTCAGCAGTGTTTCATAATTCTTGTTTTGGCGATCTTTCACCTCTCTGGTTACCTGTATTCCTAGATATTTCATTCTTTTTGTGGTTATTGTGAATGTTATTGCATTCTTGATGTGGCTCTCAGCTTAGACCTTGTTGGTATATAGAAATGCTACTTATTTTTGTACACTGATTTTCTGTCCTGAAACTTTACTGAAGATATTTACCAGATCTGGGAGCTTTTGGGCAGAGACTATGGGGCTTTCTAGGTATAGAATCATATGAACTATGAACATAAATAGGTTGAATTTATGTTTGGATAAACATACATTCTTTTTTTAACATTATCTTTTAAAAACATTATCCTCTTTTTTTATTTGGATACATTTTCTCTTTTTTCTTTTTCTTTTTTTTCTTTTTTTTTTTTTTTCCTGATTGCTCTGGCTAGGACTTCCAGTACTGTGTTAAATGGGAGCAGTTAGAGTGAGCATCCTTGTCTGGTTCTGGTTTTCAAGGGGAACGCTTTTAGCTTTTGCTCAATTAGTATGATGTTGGCTGTGGGTTTGTCATAGATGGCTGTTATTATTTTTATGTAAGTTCCTTCAATGCCTAGTTTGTTGAGGATTTTTTCATATAAAGGGATGTTAAATTATATCAAGAGCCTTTTCTGCATCTATTCAGATGATCATGTCATTCTTGATGTTCTGTTTATATGATGAATCATACTTTTTATTTCTATATGTTGAAACAACTTTGCACCCCAGGAATAAAGCCTACTTGATTGTGGTAAATTAGCTTTTTGATGTGCTAATGGATTCAGTTTGCTAGTGTTTTGTTTTTTGTTTTTTTTTTTTTTTGAGGATTTTTGTATCTAGGTTCATCAATTATACTTGCCTGAAATTTCTTTTTTTTGGTTGTGTTTCTGTCAGGCTTTTGTTCAGAATAATGCTAGTATCATTCTATAATTTTTTGGAATCATTTCAGAAGGAACGATACAAGCTCTTCTCTATATGTATGTTATAATTCATCTGTGAATCCACCTGGTCCTGGGATTTTTCTGTTTGTTAGGCTTTTCATTACTAATTCAACTTTAGAACTCCTTATTGGGCTTTTCATGTTGCAATTTATTCCTGGTTCAGTCTTCAGAGGTTTTATGTTGCCAGGAATGTATCGATTTCTTCTAGATTTTCTATTTTCTGTGCATTTAGGTGTTCATAATAGTCTCTGAGGGTTTTTTGTATGTCTCTGAGTTGGTATTAAAGCCCCCTTTTTCATTTCTGACTGTGCTTATTTGTATCTTCCCTCTTTTTTTCTTTGAGTCTAGCTAGTAATCCTTCAATCTTATTTGTTCTTTCAAAAAACAAGCTTTTGAATTCATTGATCTTTTGTATGTTTTCATGTGTCTCAAATTCATTCAGTTCATCTCTGATTTTAGTTATCTTTTGTCTTCTGCTAGCTTTGGGGTTGGTTTGCTCTTGTTTTTCTAGTTCTCTAGACATGGTATTATGTTGCTAATTTGAGCGGTTTCTAACTTCTTGGTGTGGGTGTTTAGGGCTATAAACGTTCCTTTTTAACATTGCTTTAATAGCTGTGTCCCAGAGATTCTGGTATATTGTATCTTTGTTCTCATTAGTTTCAAAGTGCTTCATCTTCCGGTTTATCCTTGCTACTGTCCTCTGTTGGGCTAGATTGGTGAGAGCTGACTCTATTTTGATTTTTTTTTAAATAAGATGCATTATTTGGAAACTGACATTATATTCATTTAAAATCAAAATATGCAGGACAAAGTTCAGCTAAATCATCTGGTTTTACGTTTGGATACTAAATATGTGATTGATACTGAAAGAAAAACTTATGTGGGAACTATTGTTTGATGCTGGCCTTGAAATGAACAGGCAAGAGGAAGCACTGCTTTGAGCTAGCATGCTCCTAAGAGAATGTGAATTCAAAGGAAACTAAATAGGAAAATAAAATCCAAAAAATAAACAAGAATATTAATATTGAACCACAGGAACATTTTTTTTTTTTAACAGAGTCCTCACTCTGTCATCCAGGCTGGAATGCAGTGGCAGAATCTTGGCTCACTGCAACCTCCACCTCTTGGGTTCGAGAGATTCTCCTGCCTCAGCCTCCCAAGTAGCTGGGATTACAGGCGCCCACCACCATGCATGGCTAACTTTTTGTATTTTTAGTAGAGATGGGGTTTCACCATGTTGGCCAGGCTGGTCTCAAGCTCCTGGACTCAGGTGATCTGCCCACCTCAGCCTCCCAAAGTGCTGGGATTACAGGCGTGAGCCACCGCACCCAGTCCGATAAATTAAATTTTATCATTTATATGCATGAATAGAAAAAAGCATAGTATATATAGGGTTCAGTACTTTCTGCAGTTAAGATAGTAACTCTACTTTTTTTTGTTTTGTTTTGTTTTGTTTTGTTTTGAGACGGAATTTTGCTCTTGTAGCCCAGGCTGGAAGGCAGTGGCACGATCTCGGCTCACTACAACCTCTGCCTCCTGGGTTCAAGCGATTCTCTTGCCTCAGCCTCCCAAGTGGCTGAGATTACAGGCACGTGCCACCACACCCAGATAGCTTTTGTATTTTTAGTAGAGATGGGGTTTCACCATATTGGCCAGGATGGTCTCGATCTCCTGACCTCGTGATCCACCCGCCTCGGCCTCCCAAAGTGCTGGGATTACAGGCGTGAGCCACTGTGCCTGGCCAAACCACAGGACCTTCTTAATACCAACACATTTAAGCCCTTTCAAAATGCATAATGCTTTATTGATATTTTAAAAATGATATAAAGCTAAGACTTAAATAAACCCATTATTATAAATCAATATAAAAATAAATAGAATATGGTAAAATTAAAAACAGCACTTGGGACAGAAATACACCCACAATTTTAAGGTAATATGCCTGAAAATAATTTTGTATATAAAAAATTTTGAAACAATACATTTCTAAATTGCCTGAAGCACATGCAATTTTCTTATTTAATATTAAGATCATAAAAATTAATTTTAAAAGCTTTATTTCCTGCCTCAATGGATTATTTGTCACTTGAAAAGTGAAGAGTTTTGCCCACATGAGACATTGACCATTTATTCATATTGGCTATGAAAACAAAAGGTCTGGTATTAGCCACTGCTCTGCAATTATGATTGTTAAGCAAAAATTAATGTTTATATTGGGAAAAATACTTTACAGCCACCTATTTTTATTCACTGTCATAGCAATTTCCCAGGGAAACAAGACATCTCAAAATTAAAGCAGCAACAAGGAAATTGTTTATGAAGGTGAAGATGAGGAAAGCAAAAGTGACAGCAGTTACAGAAAGCAGCAGTTGCTCTTGAAGTTAAGCTGCTCTGTCACATACCATCAACTGGACCATTATCCAGTGCAGGAAGTCTGTAATAAATTGTAAGATTTGCTTCTTAGCTCAAATGATAGGATGGAAATTTTCACTGTAGATGATGTTCAAGTGGGGGTGCAGCTGAATGGGTATACCAGATTGGCCCACGTTTTAAGTCCTACAATGATTGACACTCTGGCACTAGACATATAAATTCTTCAAATAAATTGTAACTCAAGAATCTGGTTATCCTGATTATTTAAGGATAAAAACATCACATAAAAAGTTTTAATAGTGACAAGAAATATTTTCTTTTCTGAGACGTGTTCTTATAATTCTGCAAAATGATTTCTGTTTCAGATTCTCATCTTCTTTGAGATGAGTATTATTTGAAAGCAATCTGAGTTTCTTATTGATAACACCTTCCCTGTTATTTATTATAAGAGCTAATATTGTCTCAGTAGTATTTTGCTTACTTGTTTGTTCTGCATTTCAAGAAGGGCAACATGACATATGTGGGGAAACAGGAGGATAAGAGTTAGGTGATCTGGTTTGTAGTCTGGATTCTGATGCTTCATAGCAGTTAGTTTGCATCCTTTCCTCTGGGCAAATAATTGTTCAGCTAGCCAAAAATCAGGTTCATAAAAGCTCCATTGTGCAACTTATAAAATTATCGGTACAAAGAAACAACTTATTCTTGAGATAGCTTGTTAATTTTCCTTAGTCGTATGTTCACTGGAGCCTTAATATCTTTTCCTTTTTCTGAGACTAATATCGAAATATGCCCACATTTATAATAAACAATGAGATAGAGTTAGAATCTAGCTTGAAAATTATAGAATATTTAATAATGTAACAATATGTTATCCATATTGACATTTTAATTTGGAAGGTTATAATGGTCGGGCTTGTGTGAAAATAAACCTGTAGTATACAATTTCATGGTGAGTGAAATAAAATGTTTATTTTATTCAGAACAAACCTGTATCTTGATGTAATTGAAATTTATAACTTACTGAGGACAACATTGAAATATAAGTAACACGGATCATTACCGGGCTATAACATCTTGTCTATAGAGGTATCCTTAGCTGATACTGTATTTCATTCATTTGGTAATAACTAATGAAGGCTGTTTTCCCCTCTTCTTGAATAGCAACTTGTGGATAAGAGAAGCACTTCAGCTGTGTCAACATGGTTAAAAAAATTAAATAAAAGAGAGACAATCTTGCAAATGCCAGTCCCTGTATCTTTTAAAGTAACTATCAGTATAAATTCAGGAAAGGGTTTTTGTCTGAATTGTCCTGGTATAATAATTGCTACAAATCTCTACTTCTTGACCTATGAAGCTATAACCTAAGGGCATTTAGTGCATTACTGCCAATTTTCAAGGCACTAAATTATCCCGAAGAGACCTTGAAAAGAGGACTGTGCTGCTGCAGCAACCTCACTTATTATCCGGTAGGGATTCAGGTTTTGGGGTGGATTTGATTTAGTATTCCTAACAATGCCTCCTTGTGTTAACAGACTGTATCTTGGGTAGTTCTAGAAGGTGCATGTTCTCTTAATAGAACTCTCCTGCTTTTGTATTCTATTAGATTATTAAAAAATTCAGTTTGTCTTATCCTAATTCATCTCCAGATTTTTAAGTACGACTTCCCCAAACACATCAGATTCACTCTGCTTTTAAATTACTGTGCATAAAAGGTATTATTAAATTATGGAAATTCATCCTCCGACTTTCAATTATCTTAAGTTTATCTCTAAGAAATAAACATTTAGCAATACCTTTTAAAGTTGCCGAATATTCAGACTGCAGACAGAAGCAGTGAGTGTGGTTGGTGGTGCTATAGCACCTACAGTTTCCCCAGATGTAATTTAGGAATAGAAAACGATGGCCTGTGGAAATTCCTTTTCTGACCAGTATCTTTACAGGTGGCCAATACACATTCATATGCAATCTCACTGGAGAGATTAGTACACTGTGATATCTATTAGTATTTGTGATATCTATTAGTATCTGTGATACAGGTCTGAGATGCATTTCTGTGGCAGCTGTGTAATTTTAGAATTCTCAGTAAATTGTATTGACTCCAGGAAGAGACAGTTGCATGGATGGTGTCATTAAAACATGTCACTGGAAGTTACTTACATCAGAAGGGACAACAGAGACGCTTAACCCTCACAATCACATTCTTAGGTAGTAGGGGGGCAAATAGGCAATGTTAATGTGACTGAAAAAGAGCAGTTTTGGAGAGTCAGTCTGAGTTTGATTATTGTATTATTTAGTTGTTAGCCTAATTTGTTTCAACTGTGAAACTATATAATGCAACCAATCTCAATGAAATAATTTTTTTAAAAACACTAAGTGTGATGCCTGTCACAGAGTGTTTTCTAAATTATTGATTGTAGCTATTGTTTTTGTTGCTGTTAGCATTATGATTCCATAAAGTGAGATACAGAGAAGTTAACTGCACTAGATGAGACCAAAATCCAGTCTTAATTCAGCATGTTTCTATGTTGATGCATTCTAGTGAGAGAGATCAGTGGCAAGACACTGTTTGTGATCAGATTTTCTTATATTTTTTAGGAAACAATTCCGTATAGCAGAAAAAAGGCCTGAAATTCCACAATACATTATTTGCATCCTGATGGTGTACATACTATTATCAAAAGCTATCGAGGAACTTCCGCATTTCTGGAAGATGAGGGGGTGCCTAAGGGTATGACAGCTCTAGCTTCTTGATGGCAAACTTAGCAGAAATTCAATATGGCCTTTATCCGTGGCATCACATTGTAATGTCTTGTCTGTGCTTCTGCTTAAAAATGTTCCTTGAAATATGGATTCTTATAAAATGATGCTGTAGGGGACCTCTTCCTCAAGTATAATATGTACTGTTACTTGCTGTTAAGGCAATGTATTACAAATCAGAATTTTTGGAAGCCTTATCATCAAAGAAGCTGATTTCACATACCATATACTATATGAAGCCCATACTGTCATAATAGTCTCTTTCTCTAAGGCACCAGCATATTAATGCACACACCTGTACTTTTATCAGTACCTCTCGGAAAGCAAAATAATTTTGTCTGTGTGATTCATTGAATTAAATTAGTGCTTCCTCTTATGAAAAGACAGACACTTCATGGAAAGTGTAACAGCTTTTGATGACTACATTTTCAAGATCGGTAGATTGTAGCTCACATATTAATACTGGGAACTATTTGGGGACATAATATAATGATAATAAATTCATCAGAATCCTCTTCATCATGTTAAAATATTTTTAGAGAGCCAACTAAAATGTTTTGAGGAGACTGGGTTTATGAAATATGAAATTGAGAAGAGTTTCTCCTAAGAAGTAAATTATTTAGCTAGGAGGAAATTACTAGAAGGATATTTAAATGACAATATACAAAAGAAAGAAAAATGATTAAAATCATAGTATCTTTGTATCTATAGGCCACAAAACTGGGCCAGCCTGTCACTGTGAATGTACAGAGGGCTCGAGCACAATGGGAAGAGTCATTTTTTAAGTGAATTTATTAAATCAAAGTATTTTAGATTATTTTGAAATAAAGCTTGAAATTTTAATACAAAGTAGAAGGCAACATTGTGTAGTGGTTAAGACCATGGTTCTTGACTACATTTTTACTCTCAGCTCTGCAATTATTAGCTATATGGTCATGGGCAAGTTATTTAATTATGCCTCAGTTTTCTAATCTCTCAAGTGGAGATAATATTAATACCTACCTCATGGAAATGCTTTGAAGAGTAAATCAGAGATGATGTATCCAATGTTTTAGAAGAGTGCCTGGCATAGATTAGGTCTTCAATAAGGGTCAGCTATATTTAATATGAGGATTAATTGAGAGAGACTGATTGTAAAACATTTAGGGTGGTGCTTATTCGGTACAAGTTAGTTCTTTTATAGTTATAAAATACACAAATAGTATATTCATATGCTTACTATAGTTAAAATCCGAACAAAAGTGGTAACTCAATGGTGAATGAATTTTTAATACACATGTGTACACATACCCATTGCAATTTGAATGACTTAAAAGTTTCATCTGTTCTTTCTAAAACAAAACCCACAAAACTATGCAAATTGTTATTTTACTGATGATGACAAGAAGAAGCATTTCCAACTAAGAAAGTAACAACCTTTATATTGTGAGGGTGCTAAAAATATTACTAGCAAAAATAATGAAGAAACTTTGGAAGTAAAAGGGGATACGAGGCTTATGGAATTGATAAGAATAATGCATAGTGAGTAATTCCTTAATGTTTGGTATTACACAAAATGAGAATGTTAAAAGTCTGGCCACCACATAAGGTAAAATTTCATGAGGTTTTCTATTGGCTATAAAACATCTCAATGTATAAATATGATTTCTATTGAAAATTTTAACAACTCAGGCTTGAAATGAGCTTCTGAAGATTCACTTATGTCAACATTTTTTTCATTTAAACTTTTCAATTTGAAAAGTAACTTTTTTTCCTTTTGTATTGTTATTTTCATAAAGTTCTTCACATTGACTTCTTCATCTTTCAATATGTAGGTTTTACAGATTCTTTGAAGTATAAATTATATACCATGAAATTCACCTATTATAAGTGTACAATTCAATGATTTTTAACAAATTTACAGACTTCTACAACCATCACCATGACCCAATTTTAGAACACTTTTCCTCACCCCAAGAAAGACTGTGGCCACCCCAAATCTGAGCAACCACTGGTCTGCTTTCTGTTCATATAGTTATATTCTGAACATTTAATATAAATGGAATTGTACAGTATGTTATCTGGCTTCACTTAGCATAATGCTTTTAAGGCTAATCCATATTGTAGTATGTATCAGTACTCCATTACTTTTTATGGTGGACTAATATCCCATTGTATGGACATGACACATTTTGTTTATCCATTCGTCAGTTTGACTTGTTCCTACTTTTTGGCTACTATGAGCAATTCTTCTATAAACATTCATGTATGAGTTTCTGTGCACAGACACTTATATGTTTTCATATCTCTTGAATATACCTAGGAGTGAAATACCCAGTTCATATGGTAACTCTATGCTTTGCATTGTGAAGACCTGCCAAACTGTTTTCCAAAGCAGCTGTGCCATTTTACGTTCTCACCAGCATTTTGTGAATAAGGAGGCTGAATAAGATCAGATAAAGTTAGTTTTCTCAAATCGGTTTTGATTATAATTATTTTAGGGCATCTGGCTTAACAGTTTGAAGTGATCAAAATTAATACCTTTAAATCACCTACTGGGTGGCTCACGCCAGTAATCCCAACACTTTGGGAGGCCGAGGTGGGTGGATCACCTGAGGTCAGGAGTTCGAGACCAGCCTGGCCAACATGGTGAATCCCCGTCTCTACTAAAAATATAAAAAAATAGCTGGGTGTGGTGGCCTGCACCTGTAATCCCAGCTACTTCAGGCGGCTGAGGCAGGAGAATAGCTTAAACCCGGGAGGTGGGGGTTGTAGTGAGCCAAGATCTCCCCATTGCACTCCAGCGTGGGTGACAGAGCGTGACTCCATCTCAAAAATAAATAAATAAATATTAAAAATAAAACAGTCACCCGGCCTGGCGTGGTGGCTCACGCCTGTAATCCCAGCACTTTGGTAGGCTGAGGCGGGCGGATCACAAGGTAGGGAGATCGAGACCATCCTGGCTAACACGGTGAAACCCCGTCTCTACTAAAAATACAAAAAATTAACCAGGCGTGGTGGCGGGCGCCTGTAGTCCCAGCTACTCGGAGAGGCTGAGGCAGGAGAATGGCGTGAACCTGGGAGGCGGAGCTTGCAGTGAGCCGAGATCGCGCCACTACACTCCAGCCTGGGCAACAGAGCGAGACTCTGTCTCAAAAAAAAAAAAAAGAGTCACCCTTATCCTTCAAAACCAACTCTAACCCTTGTCATATGTATTGCTTTATCTTATAAGAAAAGATAAGTCTTCAAATAGTATTATAATAAATATTTCAGGGAGATACATGTTGAGCATATTTTTCATTTATTTGCTAGTCAGTTCTCATTTCTTATTATTTCATAAAGAATATTTTTGCAAATACCCTAAGATAATAAGTCTAGAATTCAAAGTCCAAATGTTCTGATGTGAATTTAAAGAAAGGGTAGCCTTGACCCTGATTTCGTAGGTGGTGAAGCGGCCCCAGCCGCCCCCCACAGTCTGCCGGTTGCTCATAGATCTCAAGGAAGTTGCTGGGGGGCCCATAGGCATCATTCAGGTTCTGCGGCTTGGTGATCAGCCACTGGGTGTCAGCCACAGACTCCGCCATTTTGCTGTAGCCGCCACTGCCGCGGACTCCCATGACACGTTATGGACCAAAACACAAATGATAAAAGGGATACGTATTTACCCCTAACACATTACCAGTCGTCCAACTCCTGAAGATAAGAAAAATGTATGTGTGTGTGTGTGTGTGGCATTTTAGCATTAAGTTTATAATGTACCCTTACTTTTAGTTAATAAAATATGTTTCCATCAAAAAAGGGTCATCTAATTAAAATTTCTTCATCTGAAAAAGTTACCCACCATATTGAAAGCAATGACAATTCTTTTCTGTACAATAGCAATAATAGTAATAATTGCTCTAAGTAATATTACAAATTCAGTGTTATTAAAAAGTACTTGGATACATGTTTGATATTTTCTATTGGAAAATGTCTTTCATTTGCAAATATACCTAGGGAAGCAGTAGGTCAAATGAAAAAGAAATTGTTCTCTTGCAATGTTATACTGCTCGTGATTCAGTAAATGGGTATACTTCATATCCTGTTCAAATAAAGAGGAAAGACTCATAGACCTTTTTCTTCTTATAAGCTTCTATTTTACCAGGTGAAGTCTTGATAATTCCATCAACCTTGGAACCTAATTAGAGAAGTGACTGATTTATATCTTCTCAGCTGTGTGAACATAATTCTGCCTATTGAATTGAGGGGTTGTTAATCCCTGGCAATCGTGTTTGTGCCAACTTGACTGGTGAGCTTAGACTATTTCCAGTCATAGGAGGTTGAAAAGCACGTGGATTTTAGAAAAGAAAGAGGGAAAAGATGATGATTCTAAATGAAAACAGAACAGGACTAAACAAAAGTCTTGATATGATGAAGTTCAGAAAATAAAAGATTCTGTGAAATGTACTGGTGAACCCTTGGGGAAATGAAGAAATAAAATGAAGCTTTTTCAGCTTGATTAATGCTTGAATTTTTGTTAACAGAAGTGGAATGTGAGGAAAATAGGATTTATCTTCTAACGGAAAAAAGTATTTCGAAAAATGCCTTCTAGTTCAGATAGTTTGATAACAACAAAAAATTTTAATATACAGTGCTGAGACTAGTAAAAAATCAAGTCCCAAGGGGGAAAAAAGATTACTGAATCATGTAATTAAACTATAGTTTACATATAGGTTTACTATAAATAATTTAGAATTTCAAATATGATCAGTGTATTTTCCAAAGTATGCATTTGCATTATATTTATAGAGGTAATCAATCTGTCTTATAAAGATTCAGATTTTACAATTTTCTTAATTTCCTCCTCTGATACAAAATAAAACACACAATGTCAAACTAGGACAACAACCTCAACCACAAACCCAACCATCTAGATATGAAGGTTCATTTCAGAGGACAGTATCTTTCTAACATTTGGCATCTGCCATCTTCAGGACCATTGTGGAGAAAAGGGGCTGACCTGGCAAGAGAAATGTAAGATAAGGTGATCTGTGATAGGCACGACTGGGTGTTTTTCTGACAATGACTTGATAGATAAAAGAATGACATTTTGTGAAAGATTGTGAGAACGTAAGCCTGGATCGGTTTATGTGAGGTATTGTCCAGGCTGAATGTGAACTAAATAATGTCTCACAGTACCCAAGATTTTATTAATTGTTTCCCATCAAGGGCAAATTGGAGAATAAATAACAATAATCTGAATTATTCGAACCTTCCCTAGTCTACCCTGTCTATCCCATAACTTTTATCCTCCCTTCTTTTGTTGCAATTGTCTGTGTATTTAAAAAACCTAAAATACAAAAAACAGAGCTTCAGTGTGTGTGTGCGGGCATACCAAATTTCAAATGTGAGTTGGAATTGCATCAGAGATCCCTCTGAAAGCCAATTCAGGCTCTTGAGAAAATTGTCAACAATTAGTAGTGACATAGCTACATCACATTACCATTCTTTTGGTAAAGCTGGCAATAGTATAAACTTTCCATAGCCTTCATGGTAATTCAAACATGGATTGCTTTATGCCCAGTGAAATAAACTTTGAGTTAAGAAAATTAATCATGTGAACTAGTTTTCAAGGGAAATACAGTGTACCAGAACACTGGTTTTAAATATATAACATTAAATAGCCAACTGTATAAAAAGGACTGCTCATTTTAAATGGGATTTGTGTCTTTATTAAATTTTATCTCATGGGATTTTTATTTCTGTCTAAATAAATATAGCATTAATTATATGAAAATTAATAAAATCAAATTTATTTTCTAAAGTATTCACTTAATTCAGACATTTATGTGAAGTAGGCTTCCCCTTCCGTCTTCTCTTCCCAACTTCACTTCCTATCATGAAAAGTTACAGCCATAAACTTTGGGCAAAATACTTCTTGAGCAATGCTACCTGATTCAATAAAATTTTTTCTCTATTTGTAAAAAATATTACTGTTTTCATATATCAAGTCCATCAAACTATACTCTATAATTGTTGACTTCTGTGATTTTTAAAAAATATTGTCATAGTGCAATGATAGCATTTTCATTCACTGGGGCTCAGCTCTGTCTTCTTTTGGTAAAAATTGCTTGCTCTAAGATGATCGATTAATCTCAAAATTGATGGATTGATTTCTCTTTTTTTATTGGTTGGTTTAAGCAAACCAGTATGTAAAAGCTATCACATAATTTTAAATAGTTTTTTAAGTTGAATTTCTTTCCTATCTGCCCTAAACCTCTTTGTTGTAATTAATTCTGTGGGTTTAACTGAACTTTTATCTTGAAAAATATCAGTAAACTCATCCAAATTGAGAAGTAAATGTTGTGATATGTTTTCCCTTTGTGAAATGTCTTTCCATGTTTGTCAAAATCTTCCTGTAAGTTTCATTTACTTTATCCTTACCTATCATGTACATATTGTTATTAGAGCTTCCTTAGCAATAATAATCACAAAACTATGTGTGTGTGCATGTGCACATATATGTATATACATATATATGTATATACATATATATACGTATATACATATATAT
>NW_026652282.1:76167551-76255348 GCF_009828535.3 Hylobates moloch
ATATATATACGTATATACATATATATATACACATACATACTCTGTAAACTCAGTCCAGTGAATATTAAGGAGTCTGTATGGATCTACTCAATTGAGTCAATTTATCTTCTTGAACATCACAATCTTCGTAACGATTAAAAGGAGCCTATGTTTTTTATTTTCCACTTGGTCCAGGGACCTACTTGACTTGCTTGTATAAGTCCTGTTTCCTCAACCTTACAAAAGGTAGAATAATCAGGGCCTTCAGGATTATATCCTAACTTGGCCTGTTTAAGACCTTCTGTGAGAATGCTAGCAAAAGAAGACTTCACTAGATACAAATTAAATCTTGCAGGGAACATTCACTTTGGCTTACCAATAAAAAATTTTTTAAGTTCTGATTCTGCTGCTTACTGTACTGTGTGGCCTTGGACATTTTGAACCACATTTCTTCATTTGTAAAATGAAGACCATAATGCTTCATAAAACTTCATTTGTTATGCTAATACATTACACATGCCTAGTGCTTAATACAATGTATTGGCAGACGAAGAAATTCGTATAGGGAAGATGAGTAACTCACTCAAGCTCACACAGTAGGCAGCAGTGGAATTGGGTGTTAGCTCATTCATAATTGAAGCCAAACTTGTATTTATCCTTTTATTATAGTAGCAAATAGACTTCTTTATCATCTCTATCAAAACCTGATACAAAATTGATCTCTTCTTTTCTCCTAATTTCATCTTATATGTGCTTTATCTTTTTATTTTACTTTATGATTAAATTAATATCACTCTCTGGCAACGTACTTAAGTATAATTAATTATGACTCCTTTGCTCAAGATAAAAATATATCATTAGTGACTATGAACTCATCTATCAAAAAGGGTATTAACCTATCTGTTCTAATTAGTTCAATTTATTATAGGGATTAGAGAACAGAAATATCATAGTGACATCGTATTCTTTGTTTTTTTGACTTATGACAGGTAAATCAAAAGTGTACCCTTTATTATTAGTTAACTTTTAATAATCTCAGTACAGTCAAATAGTATACTTCATTTCTTCAGTATGTCATATTTACAAGGGTATACTTTGTCTTTATTCCTCTCATTCATTTTGCCTTCATATGTTCTTTTTAAGTACAATTTAATAGTAAAAGCCCCCAAAAAACATGTAAATCTTTTGAGCTTTTGAGGGTTTCTGACCAAAGATAACAATAGTATCAATAGCTGTATCTTTGGAGATTTGAGTTTTTACCATAATGGTTGAAAAATAATACTGACAAACATTAAGCACTTTCTTTGTCCTGTGGGATAGGGTGGAGGGAAAAACTGATTGGCTTCTAATTACATAAGAGAGGAGACAGGATAATTAGACACCATTTGTAAAAACAATTCCAAGTACAGAAAAAATGCTGATAAATACAAATCTTGTGGGGATAAAGGAGAGAAATAGAAAGGAATCAACATTAACACTTACGGTATTTATAGAATAAGCATACCTCGGCGATATTGTGGGCTCAGTTCCAAACCATTGCAATAAAGTGAAATACTGATAAATACAAATCTCTCAGGCTTTTTTTTTTTTTTTGGTTTCCCAATGCATACAAAAATTATGTTTACATTAAGCTATAGTCTATTAAATGTGCAAAAGCATTATGTCTTTTAAAATGTATATACCTTGATTTAAAAATATTGCTAAAAATGCTGAAGATCACCTGAGCCTTCAGTGGATAGTAATCTTGTTGCTGGTGGAAAGTCTTACCTCGATGTTGATGGTTACTGACTGATCAGAGTGGTGGTTACTAAAGGTTGGAGTGGCTGTGGCATTTTTTTTTTTTTTTTTTTTTTTTTTTTTCGTAGAGACAGGGTTTTGCCATGTTGCCCAGGCTGATATTGAATTCCTGGACTCAAGTAATTTTTCTGTCTTGGCCTCCCAAAGTGCTGGAAGTACAGGCATGAGCCACCACACCTCACCTGGCAATTTCTTAAAATAAGACAACAGTGATGTCTGCTGCATCAATTGACTCTTCCTTTCACAGAAGATTTCTCTGTAGCCTGCCATGCTGTTTGATAGCATTTTACCCATTGTAGAACTTCATTAAAAAATTGGAGTCAGTCCTCTCACTGCTGCCACTTTATCAGCTAAGCTCATGTAATATTCTAAATCCTTTTTTTGTATTTCAACAATGTCCTCAGGATCTTCACCAGTAGTAGTTTCTATGTCAAGAAACCATTTTCTTTGCTCATCCTTAAGAAGCAACTCCTCATCTGTTAAAATTTTATCATGAGATTGGAGCAATTCAGTCACATCTTCAGGCTCCACTTCTAATTCTAGTTCTCTTGCTATTTCCACCACTTCCTTCACTGAAGTCTTGAACCCCTCAAAATCATCCATGAGGGTTGGAATAAACTTCTTCCAAACTCCTGTTAATGTTAGTATTTTGACCCCCTCCCATGAATCATGAATGTTCTTAATGGCATCTAGAATGGTGAAACTTTTCCAAATAATTTTCTATTTATTTTACACAGATGTATCAGAGGAATCACAATTTAATGCAGCTATACCCATGGAAAATATATTTATTAAATAATGAGATTTGAATATCAAAATTATTCTTTGATTCATGGACTATAGAATGAACGTTGTGTTAGCAAGCATGAAAACAACTTTAATCTCCTCGTATGTCTCCATTAGAGCTCTTAGCCGACCAGGTACATTGGTAATGAGCAGTAATATGTTGAAAGGAATCTTTTTTTCTCAGCAGCAGATCTGAATAGTTGGGTTAAAGTATTCAGTAAACCGTGCTACGAAAATATTTGCTGTCATTCAGGCTGTGATGTTCCGTTTATAGAGTTCAGGCTCAGTTCATTTAGTGTAATTCTTAAGTGCCCTAGGTTTTGCAGAATGGTCAATGAGCATTGGTTTCAACTTAAAGTTGTCAAATGCATTAGCTACTAACAAGAGAATCAGCCTGTCCTCTGAAGCTTTGAAGCTAGGCATTGACTTCTTTTCTCTATGAAAGTCCTAGATGGTATCTTCTTTCACTATATGGCTGCTTCATCTACACTGAAAATCTGCTGTTTAGTGTAGCCACTTCCATGAATTATTTTAGCTAGATCTGGATAACTTCCTGCAGTTTCTTCATCAGCACTTGCTGCTTCACTTTGCACTTTTGTGTTATGAAGATAGCTATTTTCCTTCAGCCTCATGAACCAACCCCTGCTAGCTTCAACGTTTTCTTCTGCAGCTTCCTTACCTCTCAGCCTTCATAGAATTAATCTTTTCTCTGGATTAGGCTTTAGCTTAAAGGAATGTTGGGACTGGTTTGATCTTCTGTTCAGACCACTGAAACTTTCTCAATATTAGCAGTAAAGCTGTTTTGCTTTTTTGTAATTAAGATGTTAACTGGAATATAACTTTTACTTTCCTTCAAGTCCTTGTCCTTTGCAGTCACAACTTGGCAAACTATTTGGTGCAAGAGGTCTAGCTTTTGGCTTATCTTGGCTTTTGACATGTCTTTCTCACTAAGCTTAATCATTTCTACCTTTGATATAAAGTTAGATATGCGCGACTCTTTTTCACTTGAACACGTAAGATGCCATTTTATGATTATTAATTGGCCAGATTTCAATATTGTTGTGTGTCAGGAAATAAGCCAGAGGAAAAAGAGAGAGAAGGGAAAATGGCTGGTCAGTGGAGTAATCATAACACACACATTTATTGATTGTTCACCCTCTTATCTGGGCCTGGTTTGTGGTATCCAAAAGCAATTATAATAGGGACATCCAAGGTCACTAATCACCACAACAGATATAATAATAATGAAAAAGTTTGGAATATTGTGAGAGTTACCAAAATGTGACACAGAGACACAAGGTAAGCACATGCTGTTAGAAAAACGGCATGGATAGACTTGTTGGACACAAGGTTGCCACAAATCTTCAATATGTAAAAGACACATCTGTAAAGAACAACAAAGTGAAGTGCAGTAAAATGTGATATGCTTGTAAATGTTATATTACTGTGTTTACAACATGCTGCGCTGAGCAATTTACAGATGTTATATCTAATTTTCAAAATAGTCCTTCTGAAGAAGAGGAATTACAAACTCACTTTGGAGCTTAAGAAAAAGTGGGTATAGCCGGGCGTGGTGGCGGGCGCCTGTAGTCCCAGCTACTCGGAGAGGCTGAGGCAGGAGAATGGCGTGAACCCGGGAGGCGGAGCTTGCAGTGAGCCGAGATCGCGCCACTGCACTCCAGCCTGGGGGACAGAGCCAGACTCCGTCTCAAAAAAAAAAAAAAGAAAAGAAAAAGTGGGTAACATATTGTGGTGAGAGAGTTAATTAACTTTCCTAAGATTAAAAATTATAAAGTGCCAAAGCAAAAAATCAAGGCCAAGTCAGTCTGACCCTAGGAATAATGCTTCTCCCAGAACTTTACGTCACTTGGATGAAATGTATCCAAGAGTTATTCTCAGCAGTTAAGATTTGGCCACTAAGAAAGTAAGGCTTTCTGACAAATCTGCCATAGATGGGCCATTCAAAGAGTGAGCTAAATAAAAAGGAAAGAAAATAAGAGGCGAGGCCTCCTGCACTATTTTAATGATATGCACGTCCTTTAAAAGGTGTCTCATTTTAATGTATTTTCCCCCAGAATAATATCAAAGCGACAGGCAATCCATTCTGTCGTTGCTATCCAGTGTCATATCTATTTTTCTCAGTGATGCACTGCTTTTTGACCAAAATAATGATATTTATTAGTTTGGATGAGTCACCTTTTTTGCGTACTACTCTGCCCACTGGCTGCTTTGAATCCCTTTCTAGATATACAGGGAATTACTATTCGTCTAGCTCTAAAATTTTATATTATTAAGTTGGTCCACAAATGTTGCATCCAGTCATTTCCTCTTCATTTTTCCCTCCTAAGGTGTTAGAGAGCTGTGAGCTACATTTTCTTTCTATAAAAAGCAAGAGTAATGTTAGACATCGCTCAGATCTCAGAAAAAAACATATTGAATGGTGATTGAAATTTGACATTAACTAGTGCTATTGCAGTCTTAACTGAAGGTCACAGGATGTGTTACCACCAAAGTTCCCTCCTAGACTCAGTGGTGGATGCCAGAGATTTTCTCCACTGTTTTCGTTACCTGCTTTCGTCACTCTGTCTCATAAAGTTCACAGGGCTTCTCTAAGGGAAGGGTCAGGCACTGTAATGAACACTTATTTTTTCTTTTAAAGACTTCCAGAGATAGAGATTTTGCAGCAGTGAATCAGCATGCCTTTCTGGTAGTCCGCATTGTCATGAAATTCTTTCTTTTATTTTCAGTCACTTTTCTTACTTCCCAATCCAAAGCTTCCTCTCTTCTTGTTTCTCTTCTTTTTCTTATCCTTCACCTCAGAATCCGTCATACATTTGTTTTTATGTAATTTTTAGCACTTTTTTCAAATGAAATAGGCCATTTTAAATTCTTTTTTATGACTCGATTTTTCAATTAAGGTGAGTTCTTTCTGAGATCAGAATTTTTTTCTGTATGCGGTACTAGGGAGGTTACAAGCCATATGAGTAAACGCTTAGCACAGAAGACAAGAGATTGGTGTTCTAGAACATTTCAAAAGTGGCTTCAAATGCAAAACTACACTGGGCAGAATTTCTGTTTTCATTTATTACATATTGTATGGAGTTAAATTTTAAGTACTACTATACCTCAGTACCCTGATTCTGCCTTTATCTTCATTGATTTTAAACAAAAGATCTCTTTTCCATCTTCTCTCTTTAAATTGCTCTGGAGTTGTGAATGGGGATTTATAATCTGAAGCAAATACAGCAAGCCATAAATCAGGTTGAGTTAATAGGAGAAAATCCAGATGTCCAAATTCTACTCTATGTCTTTTATCCAAAATGTGAATTCTTTGCCTATTCATTTTTCAGAAGGGACTTCTGCAAATACATATTATAGTAAAACTGATGAGACAAGAATATTTATTTTTCTGGCTTATATTCTGATTTCTGACATGTTTTCTTCCAATATGGGTATCTACTGCCCATATTGGTATCTACTGCCCATAGCAACTGCCCAGTTGTCAGTAACCTTATCCCTATTTTTGTACCCGTTAAAAAAAAAGATTTGTGTTTAGTTTCATTGGAGCAGTAGTTTTCAGCATGAATTTGACCTTTTTTTTTCTAAGACTAATTACTAATTAAATTTATCCTCTGGTATTCTGTTTTGTCCCCTCAATAGACTCTTGTTTCAATCTCTTGCCGTTCTGCGACTTGCCATTCCCTTGAGATGTGATAACTAACTAAAGTTAATAGCAGCACAGAAAATTCAGAGAGTATCATCTGTACAAGGGTATATGTATAGTAATATGTAAAATTTAGTACAGGCCATTGTGCTTGTGTCTCTAATCAGGACCTGTTTTTTTGCTATGAGGAACTCTATGATTTCTAATAATTAATCCTCAACCTACCAAAGAGTTAAGTCTGACAGTTGGGAACACTTAAATGTTTTCCTTACTCAGTTAATATAAAACAGTGCCAGAAAGGAATCCTTAAATGGAAACTTAGAAGAATATTCATAAACTATTACATGTCTTCAATCAACCCACAAAATGAACTTAAACGTCGTTTTTGTTAATTGAACTTAACCTTTGTATCTATGCAGTATTACAATTAACATTAGCATAGCTCTCTTTTTAATTTTGAATTCTTTTTGTTAACTGCTAGATTTTCCTTCCTAATTATGTATTTGTTTGCAACTTGTTTTTATACTTTATAGACATAAGAACAAGGTAAAGAAGATAAAAATAATTCAGTGTTTTTGCAAAAGTGATACTGCATGAAATTACCAAAATAAGACTTTAAAAACAGTAGAGTTGGCTGGGTGCGGTGGCTCATGCCTGTAATCCCAGCACTTTGGGGGGCTGAGGTGGGTGGATCACCCCAGGTCAGGAGTTTGAGACCAGCCTGATCAACATGGCGAAACCCCATCTCTACTAAAAATACAAAAATTAGCCGGGAGTGGTGGTGCATGCCTGTAATCCCAGCTACATGGGTGGCTGAGGCAGGAGAATCGCTTGAACCCCAGAGGCAGAGGTTGCGGTGAGCCAATATTGCACCACTGCATTCTAGCCTGGGCTACAAGAGCAAAACTCCTTCTCAAAAAATAAAAATAAAAAAGTAGAATTACTATCTTATCAGTTCTTGGCCAACCATGTACACAACTGAATATTGAAAAGTTAATACATTCTTTATCAACCTTGCCTTACAAGTATTATAACGATATCCTTTCTTGAAGCTAGTTTATTGAGTTTTAATTGATAACCATTTAAAAGAAAAATATTTCAATAATGCAACTTTCATGAGGGCATGGAATTCATTCATTGGGTCATTTTCATATTTTTTGCTCCAATTTTTTAAATTAGAAGATAAAACACAGAGTGCTACAGGGTGACCTAAGAATGAATTGGGATACAATACTAACAAATAGAATTCAGTACTTGGGCTCCAGATTCCCTGTTGCTCCCTGTAGCCAAATCTTTTTCACGTATCAGAATATAATAGGTCAGTATCTAAACTTTGAAGAGTATCTGCCCTTAAAATAAAATTCATTCTTAATTCATCACAGGAGATTTATGTCCTTGTAGGCTGACTTTAGCATTTTTCTTTTCTTTTTTCTTGTACAACCTGCAACATAACATTTGGTATATGGTTCCCGTTCTATGATCATTAGCAGCCTTTGGAGTACTGTAGGTGGCAAAAATGAAGTGAAGAAAATAAGAATTTTCAAATTCCTTCATGAAGCTAAGACTTTAGGAGAATTGAGATTTTTTAATGAGCTCTACTCTAATTGCTTGCTTAATAGTTGATGTTTACATTGGGGAGCCATTGTTTGCACACTACCCATCTGACAAGTGGTTCATAACCAGAATATATAAGGAGCTCAAATAACTCTGTAGGAAAATATTAATAATACCATCAAAAATGGGCAAAATATATCAATAGACATTTCTGAAAAGAAGACACGCAAATCTCATATAAGCATCTGAAAAAGTACGCAACATCATTGACATCAGATAAATGCAAATCCAAACTACAGTGAGATATCCTCTCACCCCAGTTAAAATGGCTTTTATCCAAAAGGCAGGCAATAACATATGCTAGTGCAGATGTGGAGATAAGGGAACCCTAGTACAGTGTTGGTGGAAACGTAAATTACTACAACCACCATAGAGAACAGTTTGGAGTTCCCTCAAAAAGACAAAAATTGAGCTACTATATGATCCAGCAATCCCATTGCTTGATATATACCAAAAAGAAAGGAAACCGGTATATTGAAGAGACATTTGCGCTCCTATGTTTGTTGCAGCACTGTTTACAATAGCTAAGATTTGTAAGCAACCCAACTTTCCATCAACAGATGAATGGAGAAAGAAAATGTGGTACATACACACAATGGTATACTATTTAGCCACAGCAAAGAATGAGATCTTGCCATTTGCAGCAACACCTATGGAACTGAAGACCATTATGTTAAGTGAAATAAACCAGGCACAGAAAGACAAACATTGCATGTTCCCACTTTTTTGTGGGATCTAAAACAAAATCAACTGAACTCAGGAACATAGAAAGTTGAAGGATGGTTACCAGAGTCTGAGAAGGGTAGCCAGGGTTTGGGATGAGGTGGAGATGGTTAATGGGTCCAAAAATATAGAAAGAATAAATAAAACCTACAATTTGATGACACAATAGCATCACTATAATCAATAATAACTTAATTGTACATTTTTAAATAACTTAAAAAGTGTAATTGGATTGTTTTAAATTCAAAGGATAAATGCTTGAGGGGACAAATATCTCATTTGCCATGATGAGATTATTTCACTTTGCATGCCTGTATCAAAACATCTCAGGTACACCTTGTATGTACCTACAAAAATTAAATAAAAAATTAGAAATTAAAAAAATAAAAGTATTATGATTTCAATTCCCATGAAGAATATTTGAAATTAGTGAACACATTTTTTCTTGCTAAATTACACATGGTATTATTAACATATCTTTAGAAAGGTTATAACTTATTTTAAAGCACTAGACACTGTCTCAAATGAACCAGTCTTATTTAATATAATAAGCTAGAAAATTAGCCCTAAAATTAATTTACTCTAAAACATTTATCAGACCCTAAAGCTAAAAGAAAATACTTTTTAAAAGAGCAACACATAAAATATATTCTCCTATTTAAAAATCCTGCCCATGAGAAGGGATCGAACACAATTGAGTATTTCTTGGGAAGAACATTTACTCATGTTTTCAAGACCCAACTGAATTGTTTAGCCCAAATATCTGAATTTTACTTTGCTGACAGAACTAAGTTTCTTCATTTCAAGCAGTTATATCCAGCATATTTAAAAACAAATTATAGATTTATTAGGAATAAATGAAAGAGTACATGAGTGAATTAAGGGGACCCTTATCTGACATATTTCAAGATAGCTCTTTTAGCATAAGGGGCATTCTACATTTCGGGGTGAATTATTAGAACACAAATCATAAACAGAATGAGATTGATAACTGGGGGGATTAATAGTGAAAACGGTCTCTTTATTTGATTAAAAGAATTTGTGTCATTTTTCTAGAACAGGAATATACATAATGTACCTAGCAAAAGTAAAGAGAAGATTTAGTTTAAGAAAATAAAAATTGTATGCACACACACATATACAGACATATGCACATGTGCATATCCTGCATGTATTTAATGAGTCCTAAGTTGTTTTATTTTTATTTATTTATTTTTTTGAGATGGAGTTTCGCTCTTTTTGCCTAGGCTGAAGTGCAGTGGCGCGATTTTGGCTTACCGCAACCTCCGCCTCTTGGGTTCAAGTGATTCTCCTGCCTCAGCCTCCTGAGTAGCTGGGATTATAGGCATGCACCACCACACCCGGCTAATTTTGTATTTTTTAATAGAGGGGGGGGTTTCTCCATGTTGGTCAGGCTGGTCTTGAACTCCTGACCTCAGGTGATCCACCTGCCTTGGCCTCCCAAAAGTGCTGGGATTACAGGCATGAGCCACCACTCCCGGCCTTGAGTCCTAAGTTGTGATGGGAATCCTTAGAGAAATTCCAGTTCAACCCATTTTCATATAATCCTGACAGTGTTATTATATTTCTCTATATTTTAATAAGAATTCAAATTATTATGTCAAAATCTCTAAGAAAAGAAGACGTAATGTTTTAATGAAGTTTTAAGTATGAAAAAAAGAACATTCAGTTGTCTTTTAAAAATACTACCTACAAATGCATACTGTAACTCTGGTGACAAAATGAGAATATCAGCATTAAGACCCAGAAAATAAGGTGCATGTTAAGCCCTATTATTTGTGACATTATTAATTGGTGAAACATAAGTGCAGGATTGATAAAGGTCACAGAGGGATATGCTGCATGAGATAATTAGATCCACATACTTTAAACAAACCCAGCCTTACCTTAGATTTAGATCGCTGTCTGAACTAAAGGGTAGAATGCTTTAATGCACCACTTTATCCTGAAGCATTATATTTCACACTGTGGAAAGTTGCCATTTTTATGGGTTTATAGGATGAAAAAAATTTCTGGAGAAAAAAACACAGTAGGATTGATGTTTACCGAAATAGGCAGTGATTAGTGAGCAATCTGTGTTGATGTAACAAGCACATCACCATTGTTTGTTTCTGGATGAGTTATTAATGCTAGATGCATTAGTCATGGTTTCCATCATTAACTTAGATTTATTCCATGGCTGAAAAGGTTATTCTAACAGCGGAACATGCCTGTGATACCTTTCAGAGAAATGCTAATCACAGTCCACTGAATCTGTATGTATTATTTAGTGCCATTACCAATCCTAAAGCTTTCTAGATTTTTACTTCTCTATTATTTGTGTTCACAGATCTTGGTAATGCTTTATAGCGTTCACACTATGATAATAAAGAGCAGATATAGGAGTTATAGCCAATCTAGGGTCTTGCTCAGAGTAGCATTGAGATGGGAGAGAATGTGCAGAGGATTAAGGAATTTAAAATTATGAATAATTAGACATAAATAGCACAGAACAGGCCACACATCTGTTGGCTAAGTGTCAGTGATTGAGGAAAAAGAAAAAATAATTACCTTACTCGAAGGTCGATAAGCAGCGATCAGCATTTCCTAAAGTATGTTCTATTGAAGACTAATACAAGGAGATACTTTTAAAAGTAAAAATAAATAAATAAAGGTGCAGTGGTCTATTGTGTTTGGGAATAAGAACAGAAAACTGGAATTATCTATGACTTGAGTCAATAATGACATCCATTATTGATGATAACAGTTCTTTTCTAGGTTTGGTAGAAATAATAATTGAAAGTTACCTTATGTGAGGATTTACCAGAAATAAACAGTCAAAGGACTTCTCTATAAAATATCATTTCTTAGCGAGCATTGACCTCTTTTCTGTGACATATGGGTTTGTAAATTAAAAAGTATGTAATAGACTTAAGGATATAAAAACAAGTGATTCAAAATACTCTGATGAAAAGAAAAGAAACCTTTGAACCAAAGAAGTGGCTTTCAATTTAGATGGTTCTCGAAGACAGAAAACATTTTTTTAAAGATTACTAATTTTTGTTTATTGTTCTTTCAACCCCAAAGTCGAGGTGCAGATTAACCCTTCTAATTAGGCTTCATCTATGGGGGAGTACAAATTGTTTCAAAGATTCAAAATCATTTGAATATTTGCTATTTTGCAAACAGCTGGATTCACTTGCTCTTTTACCTGTAAAGTGTATGAATGCAAAACTTCTAGGAAATGGTGGGGAAGAGCATACACCCCCACAAAAACAGGCCTTGCATTGTTGTTATTTTACCGTTTATAAAAACCTTTCTACGATGATAGATTTAATCTATAGCTGTTAGGCAGGAGAAATCCCAGAGATGGGTGCTTGCAATACTAAGTTTAGCATTTTCCTAATTCTTTGTCATGCGTGCCCCTTTTAAAGATACTATGGCCTCTGGTATATAAGTTACAGTAATTCTTCACAATAGTTCGGTGCTTGAAGAACGAGATGGCAGACATTTTAAAAGATGTAGAAGGAATGCTTCAGCCACAAATATTCCAAAGATATAATATTATATCACCTGGGTGATGAATATTTGAATCGATTGTTTTTAGCTTGTTTTTTTTTTTTCATCTCTTCTAAAACTGATTACCGTAGAAACAATTGTATTAGTCACGAAATTATCAGATTTAGTTACCAGGTTGTTTACAAAACTTCAAGCATTGTAAATTATCTTTTCCATATGGAAAGTAATATAGATGGAGATCGTTTCAGTGCATCTTAAACTATATTGGTGGCCAATATAGAATGCAATTTTTTTTTATAATTCTCAAGTTAATACAATGTGGTAGGTTTTTCTTAATCCTCATGTTAATGCATTATTTTCAAAAATTACAATTTTTATATTGCGAGAAACACTTCAATGGAGCTCCCACATGTGAGAAAAACACTAGAAATAGAAAGGTTTCCTTAAACCAAATAAAAAACTTAGTAGGAATGAAGCATTAATTTAAAAGTGCATGTGTGTGCACACACAGAGAGTTTTATCAACTCCTATGAGATTTCTTGTAAGAATTTAAGACTAAATGTAATGTCTCAAATTAAAATTAACTCTGCAAGTAAAACTCTGCAGTGTACCAAGAACAACGGGTAAGGAATATATAGGTACTATCAAAATTGCCAAAGAGACTCCTTTCAGTAGAATGTCAGTGTTCCAGTTTTTCTTAACTTTAGATGTCAAAGTTATTAGCTCCATAAGTGAATATAATTTCCTGTAATGTAAATAATTGACTAAAGTTTACTGTTTTTTGAACATCTGAACTCTGTGTGAAGACCATTAGTGAATTTGTGTGTTTAATTCATAAAGATATTTATACATATTATAGCTTAAGCCATCTTATTTGCTATTAACAATGAGTATCATGCTATGAAAATTTCCTCAACCAGATTTTATGAAAAATTGACATACGAAGTTTTTTAATGAATATATTAAATAAGCAGCTAAATACTGATACTAATACTGAAAAAAAAATTGACAATATTTGACATACCAGAGAACTTGAAATGAAAAATATTAAGTGACTGACCCATTTATATAATCTTCCTTAGTTCTGAGCTTTTCTGGATTTAGTGAGAGCCTTATATTGTCACAAAAATAAGGTCAATTATATTTCAGAGAAAAAATCATGAAAAATCATGACCTAACAGTATGCCCAAGGGACTGGAAATAAAAATACGTTTGAGTTAATTAATCTCATTAGTGTGGATAATATAGTATGTACTTTCCATTGGTGTTGTAAGAAGAAATAGAATTTCTGTCTTGTTACTATAATGTGTTAGTAATGATAACACAGAGCCACCTCAATACTACAGGGACAAAGTGGACACTGGAGAAAATAAGGTCTAGTAAGTGGAATTTCATGAAAGAAAGATATACCAATAGAAATACATTTTAATTTAGGACCTCTGGTACCTTGAAAGGATCTGGTCTGCCTTTTTCTGCTTCAAGTTGCCATTATTTAGCTGATGTATAAAGTTTGTCTTCTGATAAATATAGTTCTTATTCTCCCAGAGTTACCCAGAGAAGGAGAGAGAGGACATCAATAGGAAACTCTTTTAAGACGGAGATTATTGCCTTAGCCTAAATTTCTGTTAGACTTATTTTCTCCTGAAGAAATTAGAGACATAATGATATTTTTATTATTCAAATACAAGGAGTAGTTCTAAGGTTCCTTCATTTCTTAAAGAAAATTTTCTTTATTAAATACAATATCCTAATGGACACCATACAATCATTATCATCTACTAAGTCTATACTGCATTTAAGCATAGATGAGAATAGACAGTAAAGACAAGATATGTTTAGTTGTATTGAGAAGAATAAATTAGGAAAGAGTAGAAATGGAAGAAGAGATACAGGTTAGGTTCATGTAAAAAAACAACATGAAAAGTGAAAAGATGCTTACCTTTGGATGCAGTGAGATTTAATAATATATTAAAAGGGATGTAGGATAAGTTGGGGAGTAATACATTTAACAAGAAGAAAGTTCTCTTCCTTCACTTAAAAAAAAAAAAAAAAAAGGAGAAGGCAAAGCAAGATGGTGGAATAGAAAGCTCCACCAATTCTCCCTCTATATTAGTTCCTTTTCACATGCTGATAAAGACATACATAAGATGGGGCAATTTACATAAGAAAGAGGTCTAATTGGATTCACAATTCCACATGGCTGGAGAGGCCTCACAGTCACGGCAGAAGGCTAGGAGGAGCAAGTCATGTCTTACATGGATGGCAGCAGGCAAACAGAGAGCTTGCACAGGGCAACTCTTGTTTTTAAAGCCATCAGGTCTCATGAGAGCCTTTCTCTATCATGGGAACAGCACAGGAAAGACCCACCTCCATAATTCAGTCATCTCCCACTGGGTCCCTCCCACAACATGTGGGAATTATGGGAGCTACAAGACGAGATTTGGGTGAGGATACAGAGCCAAACCATATTACCCCCACACAATAATAGGCTTTTTAGAACACAATATCATTTTCAAAACAGAATATAAATTAAATGTCTTTGGGAGGAAAAAGTAAAAAAGGTAAATTATAGTAAAACATAGCCATAATACTTGTGATGTTATCACATAATTTTATATGTACAATAAAAATGTCCCTAATAAATATTTTGAACACTCTTTAACAGGTCCTGCTCTAGGAATTTGAGGTCTACCAGAGGACAAACTAGAAAAAAAAATGTCCTACTTAACATAAAAGAGTATGCTATCAAGAAAGCTGAGGATGTTACAGATGGTCTGTCTGTGAAAGTAATGTTTAAGTTTATTCCTGAAGGTTTATTAACACTGGATGTGTAGATGTGGGAAGGATTTCTAGGTGGAGAAAACAGCTTGTACAAAAGCCCTGAAATGAACATGCTTAGCATGTTGGAAGAACCGACAGAAGACCTGTGAATCCACCGCAAGGATTTCAAAGGGGACAGGCACTTAAATTTTAGTGGTGAAAGACAATAAATATATAAGATAAGCAAGTTTTATTATTTGCTAATTTGCTCTCTCAAATTTTATAGCATGTTAAAAGATGTTGAGTGCTGTATAGGAACATAGTGCAGAGTAATATTTGCTGTTCTGCAGCCTCCACTGGTGATACCCAGGCAAACAGGGTCTGGAGTGGACCTCCAGCAGACACCAACAGACCTGCAGCTGAGGGTCCTGACTGTTAGAAGGAAAACCATCAAACAGAAGGGAATAGCATCAACACCAACAAAAAGGACATCTATACCAAAACCCCATCTGCAGGTCACCATCATCAAAGACCAAAGATAGATAAAACCACAAAGATGGGGAGAAACCAGAGCAGAAAAGCTGAAAATTCTAAAAACCAGAGCTCCTCTTCTCCTCCAAAGGATCGCAGCTCCTCACCAGCAATGGACAAAGCTGGACGGAGAATGACTTTGACGAGTTGACAGAAGTAGGCTTCAGAAGATCAGTAATAACAAACTTCTCTGAGCTAAAGGAGTATGTTTGAACCCATCGCAAAGAAGTTAAAAACCTTGAAAAAAATATTAGATGAATAGCTAACTAGAATAAACAGTGTAGAGAAGACCTTAAATGACCTGATGGAGCTGAAAACCATGGCACAAGAACTACGTGATGCATGCACAAGCTTCAGTAGCCGATTTGATCAAGTGGAAGAAAGGGTATCAGTGATTGAAGATCAAATGAATGAAATGAAGCGAGAAGAGAAGTTTAGAGAAAAAAGAGTAAAAATAAATGAGTAAAGCCTCCAAGACATATGGGACTATGTGAAAAGACCAAATCTACGTTTGATTGCTGTACCTGAAAGTGATGGGGAGAATGGAACCAAGTTGGAAAACACTCTGCAGGTTATTTTCCAGGAGAACTTCCCCAACCTAGCAAGGCAGGCCAACATTCAAATTCAGGAAATACAGAGAACGCCACAAAGATACTCCTCGAGAAGAGCAACCCCAAGACACATAATTGTCAGATTCACCAAGGTTGAAATGGAGGAAAAAATGTTAAGGCAGCCAGAGAGAAAGGTCAGGTTACCCACAAAGGGAAGCCCGTCAGACTAACAGCAGATCTCTCGGCCGAAACTCTACAAGCCAGAAGAGAGTGGGGGCCAATATTCAACATTCTTAAAAAAAGAATTTTCAACCCAGAATTTCATATCCAGCCAAACTAAGCTTCATAAGTGAAGGAGAAATAAAATCCTTTACAGACAAGCAAATGTTGAGAGATTTTGTCACCACCAGGCTTGCCTCACAAGAGCTCCTGAAGGAAGCACTAAACATGGAAAGGAACAACCAGTACCAGCCACTGTAAACACATCCCAAATCAAAACCACAGTGAGATACCATCTCACACCAGTCATAATGGCTACTATTAAAAAGTCAAAATACAACAGATGATGGTAAGGTTGCAGAGAAAAGCAACACTAATACACTGTTGGTTGCAATGTAAATTAGCTCAACCATTGTGGAAAGTAGTGTGGTGATTCCTCAAAGAGCTAAAAGCAGAACTATCATTCAACCTAGCAATTCCAGTACTGGGTATATACCCAAAGGAATATAAATCTACAATAAAGACTCATGCACATGTATATTCATGGAAGCATTATTCACAATACAACGACATGCAGTCAACCTACATACCCATCAATGGTGCACTGGATAAAGAAAACGTATTCCATTACATCATGGAATACTATGCAGCCATAAAAAAGAATGAGATCATGTCCTTTGGAGGAACACAGATGAAGCTGGAGGCCATTATCCTTAGCAAACTAACATGGGAACAGAAAACCAAACACTGCATGTTCTCACTTTTCAGTGTAAGCTAAATAATGAGAATACATAGACACATAGAGGGGAAAAACAGACACTGGGGCATATCGGAAGGTAAAGGGTGAGAGGAGGGAGATGATTAGGAAAAATAACTAATGGGTACTAGGCTTAATACCTGGGTGATGAAATAATCTGTAAAACAAACCCCTATGACACACACAACCCTGCAAATGTACACCTGAACTTAAAATAAAAGTTATAAAAGTATAAAAATATTCATATGTAAATTAAATTAGATCATATCATTGAGTATTAGTCAATTAGAAATTGAGGCAAAGATAGGAATATGATCTAATGCTGCCGTATAGTACCAGTAAGAATACACATTTAAATGTAATGATCTTAGATTCACAAAAATAATCTTAAGTCTTTCCGATCCTAAAATTGACAAAAGATTTTAAGAAGCTTAATTACCTTATCAAAAATTTTGCATAAGCTTGGTGAATAAAATACATTTCAGAGTTCATCCTTTCAACTTGATATTTGGTCATTAAAAAGTATTTTGTTTTACAGGGTTTGATATGCCGTCTCCCTCATAAGTTTGTGTTCCTCATAGATGTGATCTCTCTACATATTTCTATATTACTCAGCGGTTTGGTTTCTTCCTTTTTATTCTACTCTTTTTTTCTATTGTTTTCTCTGTTTTGTCTGACGTCTTATTTTTTAAATTCAGTCTTTAAGCTCTGAAATTCTTTCTTCAGTTTGGTCTATTCTTCTGTTAGTACTTAAGATTGCATTATCAAATTCTTGTAGTATGTTTTCCAGCTCTATCAGATTGTTTATGTACCTTTTTATACAGGCTATTTTATCTGCCAGTTCCTGTATTATTTTATTGTGATTCTTAGCTTTCTTGGATTGGGCTTCAATGTGCTCCTGCATCTCAATGATTTTCATCTCTATCCATATTTTAAATTCTATTTCTGTCATTTCAGCCATCTCATCCTTGTTCAGAACTTTTGCTGGAGAGATATACACTGATTTTTTCTTTCTTTCTAGTATATACTCAGCAGTGGGATTGGTATATCATATGGTAGCTGCATTTTAAAATTTTTCTGGAAGTTCCAGAATCTTCTCCATATTGTTTATAATAATTTTCATCTTAACCACCAACAGTGTACGAGGTTTCCCTTTTCTCCACAACCTCTCTAGCATTTGTTATTGCCTGTCTCTTGGATAAAAGATTTTTTATTTTTTTTTGAGACAGGGTCTTGTTCTGTCACCCAGGCTGGAGTGCAGTGGTGCAATCATGGCTCACTGCAGCCTTGACCTCCCGGGATCAAGCGATCTCCCTGTCTCAGCCTCTGCAGTAGCTGGGACTACAGGTGTATGCCACAATGCCAGGATAATTTTTTGTATTTTTTGTAGAGACAGGGCTGTGCAAGTTGCCTAGGCTGGGATAAAAGTCATTTTAACTGGGGTAAGATAATAACTCATTGTAGTTTTGATTTGCCTTTCTCTTATTATCAATTATGTTGAACATATTTTCACATGCCTGTTTGCCATTTGTATGTCTTCTTCAGAGAAATATCTGCTCAAATCTATTGCCTGTTTTGAATTGCATTATTGAATTTTTTCTTATGAAGTTATTTTATCTTCTTATATATTCTGGTTATGGATCCCTTGACAGATAGGTTATTTGCAAATATTTTCTCCCATTTTGTGAGTTGTCTTTTAACTTTGTTTATTATTTTCTTCATAGTGCAGAAGCTTTTTAACTTTACGTGTTCCCATTTGTCCATTTTTTTTTTTTTTTTTTGCTTCATTTCCTTGTACTTCTAGAGTATTACACAAGAAATTTTGGCCCAGACCAGGAAAATGTCCTGAAGATTCCCCCCACCCCTCCAAAAGTGAAAGAACTCTACAATGAAAGCTATAAAATCTAATAAAGGACATTGAAGAGAAAAATAAAAATAAAAATATATTTCATGTTTATGGATTAGAATAATCAATATTGTTAAAATGTCCATACTGCCTAAATTAATCTATTGATTCAATGCAATCTCTATCAAAATACTAATGATATTTTTCACAGAAAGAGAAAAACAATCCTAAAACTTATATGGAACCCTGTAATATTTAGATTAGCCAAAGCTGTCCTGAGCAAAAAGGAACGAAACTGGAAGAATCACTTTACCTGACTTGAAATTGTACAACAGAGATGTATGAACCCAAATAGCATAACACTGGCAAAAAAAACCAGACACATAGAACAATGGACCAGAATAGAGAACCAGAAACAAATCCACATATCTACAGTGAACTTATTTTTGACAAAGTTGCCAAGAACATGCACTGGGAAAAAGACAATCTGATTTATTTTTCCGATAATTAACTATTGGCGTATAGAAAGGCTACTGATTTTTGTATATTGATTTTGTATTCTGTAAGTTTACTAAATTTGTTCATCAGTTTTAATAGTTTTTGGCAGTGTCTTTAGGATTTTCCAAATATAAAATCATATCATCTGCAAACAAAGGTAATTTGAATTCTGTTTTACTGATTTGGATGTCCTTTTTATTTATTTATTTTCAGCAGATCAAATAATATTTGCTTTATATATGTATGAATGCTCCAGTGTTAGGTACATATATATTTATAATTGTTATGTCTTTTATTAAATTTACTTCTTTATCATTATATAGTGACCTTCTTTGTCTCTTCTTATAGTTTTTGTCTTGAAATCTATGTTGCTGAATATAAATAAATAATATATTCTTGCCATTTTCTGGTTGCCATTGGCATAAAACAGCTTTTAGCCATCCCTTTATTTTCAATCTGTGTGTATCTATATAGGAGAAGTTTGTTTTTTTAAGGCAAGAGATCACTGGGACTTGTGTTTTTTCTTTATTCTGACATGTTATGTCCTTTCTTTGGAGAGTTCATCTATTTATTTCCTTGTTATTATTCACAACTAGAGACTTACTCCTGTCATTCTCTTATTTGCTTTCTGGTTGGTTTGTAGTCTCCTCTCTCATTCTTTTCTTTCTTTTATCCTTTTAGTGAAAGTGATTTTCTCTGGTGATATGATTTAATTTATAACTTTTTATTTTTGTGTATTTATTGTATGGTTCTTGATTTGAGGTTATCATGAGGCTTGTAAGTACTATCTTATAACCCATTATTTTAAACTGATGACAACTTAGCAAAGATCACATAAACAAAGAAGCACAAAAAGAAAACTAATAAACACTCTATAACTTTATACTCCCCCTTTTTAACTTTTTATTGTTTCTTTTTATGTCTTATTGTACTGTCTATGTTTTGAAAAGTGTTGCAGTTATAATTTTTGATTGGTTCATTATTTGACCTTTCTACTTAAGAGTAGTTTACATACCATGATTACAGTGTTATAATATTCTGTGGTTTTCCATGTCCTTACTATTTCCAGTGAGTTTTCTACCTTCAGATGATTTCTTCTTATGTATTAATGTATTTTGTTTCAGAATAAAGAACACCCTTTAGCATTTCGTGTAAGACAGGTCTTGCGTTTATGGAATCCCTCAGCTTTTGTATGTTATTTGTTTCTTTCCTTTTGCTGCTTTTAGGATCCTTTCTTTATCCTTGACCTTTGGGAGTTTGGTTATTGAATGCCTTGAGGTTGTCTTCTTTGGGTGAAATCTGCATGCTGTTTTGTAACCTCTTTGTACTTGAATGTTGATTTATTTCTCTAGATTTGGGAAGCTTTCTGATATTACCTCTTTGAATAAACTTTCTACCCCCATTTCTTTCTTTACTTTTCTTTAAGGAAAATAACACTTAGATTTGCCCTTTTGAGGGGATATTTTCTAAATCTTACAGTTGTATTTCATTCTTTATTCTTTTTTATTTTGTTTCCTTTGTATTTTCCGCTAGCCTGTCTTCAACTAATTCTTTCTTCTGCCTGATTATTTCTGCTATTAAGATTCTCTGATGCATTCTTAAGTATGCAAATTGCATTAATCAGCTCTAGAATTTCTGCTTTATTCTTTTAAATTATTTCAATCTCTTTGTTAAATTTATCTGACAGGATTCTGAATTCCTTCTCTGTGTTACTGTAAATTTCTTTGAGCCTCCTCAACACAGCTATTTTGAATTATCTGTCTGAAAGGTCACATGTCCCTGTTTCTCCAGGATTGGTCCCTGGTGACTTATTTAGTTCATTTGGTGAGGCCATATTTTCCTTGATTATCTTGATTGCTAATGGACATTCATCAGTGTCTGGGCATTAAAGATATATATTTATTATTGTAGTCTTTGCAATTTGAGCTTTTTTTTTTTTTTTTTTTTTGAGACAGAGTCTTGCTCTGTCGCCCAGGCTGGAGTGCAGTGGCGCGATCTCGGCTCACTGCAAGCTCCGCCTCCCGGGTTCACGCCATTCTCCTGCCTCAGCCTCTCCGAGTAGCTGGGACTACAGGCGCCCGCCACCACGCCCGGCTAATTTTTTGTATTTTTAATAGAGACGGGGTTTCACCGTGGTCTCGATCTCCTGACCTCGTGATCCGCCCGCCTCGGCCTCCCAAAGTGCTGGGATTACAAGCGTGAGCCACCGCGCCCGGAGATCTGGCTGCGACATCTGTCACCCCATTGATCGCCAGGGTTGATTTGGCTGATCTGGCTGGCTAGGCGGGTGTCCCCTTCCTCCCTCACCGCTCCATGTGCGTCCGTCCCGAAGCTGCGTGCTCGGTCGAAGAGGACAACCATCCCCGATAGAGGAGGACCGGTCTTCGGTCAAGGGTATACGAGTAGCTGCGCTCCCCTGCTAGAACCTCCAAACAAGCTCTCAAGGTCCATTTGAGCTTGTTTTATGTCTGTCCTTTTTGAGAAGGTTTTCCATGTATTCTGAGGGAATTGGGTACTGAGCCCAATAATGCTGTGGTTTTTGTGGACTCATAGAGGTACTGCCTTGGTAGTCTTAGATAAGGTCCAGAAGAATTACCTGGATTACCACGAACAGTCTCATGTTGTCTTCCCTTACTTTCTCCCAAACAGTGCCTCTCTCTGTGTGCTGAGCCACCTGGAACTGTGGGCATTGTGATGCAAGAACCATGGGGTCACCACCACTGGGTCTGTGCTGCATCAGACCTGAAGCCAGCACAACACTGAGTCTCACCAAAGCCCTACTGTAACCACTATCTGGATACCACCTATGTTCACTCCAAGGTTCTAGGGCTCTATAATCAGCAGGTGGTGAAACCAGCCAGGTTTCTCTTCTTTCATTCAGGGCAGTGATATCTCTCAGACCCCAGACATGTGCAGAGATCCTGTCTGAGAGCCAGCAATTTCAGTACAAAACCTTACAAATTTACCTAATATTTCATTCTACTTTGTGTAGAATGAAATATTAGGCACTCACACCACAATACGAAATCCTTCCTGCTTTTTCCTCCTCTTTCCACAGGCAGAGGAACCTCTCCCTGTGGCCACTACCACCACCAGCCCACGAGGCGTTCTGCCACACCACTACTTATGTTCACTTAAAGACCAAGGGCTCTTCTAAGAGACTGTAGTGAATGTTGCCAGAACTAGGACACGCCTTTCAAGGTAGTGAGCATCCCTCAGGCCTAAAGCAGGTCCAGAATTGCTGTCCAAAAGCCTAGACCAGGACTTGACACCAAGAGCCTGCTTGTTGCTCTACCCCACTGTGACCAAGCTGGTATCTAGTGTGCAAAACAAAGTCTTCATTATTTTTTCCCCTGGTTTTTTCAAACAGAAAGGGTCTTTCATTGTAGCCAGCACCGCTGGGAATATGGCTGGTCACACCTGAAGTCAGTACATCTCAGAGCCCAAGGCCCACGGAGTACTCCCTGACTATCACTCCTTACTATTCAGAGCCCTTTAGTCAGCAGTTTATAAATCCTATCAGAAGTGGTTTTTTCCCTTCAAGGCCATGGGTCTGCCTCTAGCCCAGGTTGTTTCTAGATATGTCATCTGTGAGCCAGAATGGGGACCTCACAACTCTGCCGGTGCCCTCTACTTCTGTGGCTGAGCTGGCATCCAAGATGCATAAAAAAGGCCTCTTTCCTCTTTTCTTTCCTTTTCTTAATCTGAAGAAAGGAGTCACTTTTATTGTTGCGAGCTGCACTGACTTGGCTTGGAAGAGGAGTGGCACAAGCACTCTCTTAGCTGCCCTAGCTGTTGTCTTCCTAGGTCACGTGCCACTTGAGTCCGCTGGCTCTAAGCCCAGCCTAGCGCTTGGAGTTGTCCAGGAATTGTATTCCTTGTGTCCTACACTGCCTTTCAGGTTTACCTGGGACCCCAGAGCACTTTGGCCTACAGCAGTAAGGCTTGTTAAAAAAACTCAAGTTCTGACCACTGTAATGGGCAATTCCCTTCTTGTAAGGACTGGTCCAAATGCTCCCTCTGTGCATGGCACTGGTTGATCCCAGCACGACTTTGCTCTCCACTGTGACAAGGCAGCACCGAGTACAATGTAAAGTCCCTAGGTCACTGTGCTCACCCTCCCCCAAGTGCACAAACTCTCTGTGTCACAGGGCCACTGCCAGTGGATGGGGAGGGGTGATGTCAGCTATTTCAGACTGTTTCTCCTATCCTTTTTAGTGCCTCTTTCAGTGATATGAATTTAAACCATATACTGTGATTACTCACTTGATTTTTGGTCCAGTGATGGTGTTTTTCTGTGTGCAGATACTTGTTAAAATTTGGTGTTCCAGCGTAGGGGACAAATAGTGTAGGTTTTTATCCCACCATCTTACGCCACCCTCTTTAGATTTTTTTCTTAAGCTTTTATTTATTTTAAACAAGAAGTTCTTTTAAAAAATAACACAGTTAAAAAAAAAAAAAACACCTATTCAACCAACTATCCCCTTTGACTATAGAAAGGAGTTCGAGACCAGCCTGGTCAACACGGTGAAACCCCGTTTCAATACAAAAATTAGCCTGGCATGGTGGTGGGCACCTGTGATTCCAGCTACTTGGGGGGCTGAGGCAGGAGAATTGCTCGAACCCAGGAGGCAGAGGTTGCAGTGAGCCAAGATTGTGCCACTACACTCCAGCCTGGGTGACAGAGTGAGACTCCTTCTCAAAAAAAAAAAAAAAAAAAAAAAAAAAGGCTATATACAATACTACACTTAAAATTATGTTGATAGGTATATGTTTTCCAGTTCAAACAATTCTCTGTATTACTTTTTTCTCAGGGAGATGTCAGTTTATTTCAAATGTACTTTATATAATTATATTTTATAGCATATCTCACACTACATATTTAAGATGAAATTTGTAAATGTGATTAAATTTCGCTTAAAAATTCTTGGATTGGATACACTGAAATTCAACACCTATTCCATTGAATTTTACTCTACCAGATGAATATTTTGGCATTGCAGAGATAATCTCTTTTTTTGAAAAAAACTCATTAAATATCACTTTTGCATCGATATTAGGACCTTTTAATATGTAGTTGCACATTAGGAGATGATGAAGAGTTCTCTGCAGTTCTGCACACAAATACTAATCTTCATCCCAATGATTTCCAAACTTTTGACTTTACAATTATCTGTATTACCATACTTTATATTGTTGGAACACTGGGACCACTAGCACCTTTTAAAATGTCCATAAATTAGAATAAAGTTATAATAAAACCACATTTTTATATTTTTTTCTAAGAGTTTATAATAGAAGACAAAGTTTTGTGTGATTCACAATATATTATCAATGTATGTTTCTTGAAAATCATTTAGAATAAGAAAATAATTTGAAGTCAACTAATATATAAGATATATGTCTCCTTTTAGATGAAAGGATAAAACATTATTTTCTGTGAATGTAGGCAAAATAACCTCAACAGATGGAATTTTTTACCTTTAAAAAAATTGTCATTTATTTTCTGGTAACTGTTGTACTCTGAAAAATCTAAAGCCTCTCTAGTGGCAGAAATCTACAAAATTCAATACAGGTTTAATATAAAGAATACATGATCTTTAAAAAAATACAATAAAGAAAAGATTGTTTTAGTCTCTTGAGAGCCATCTTTCTAGATTTTTCAAAGTATAGAAAAAATTGAAGTGTTTCAACCAATTCTGTTATTAACAATCCTGAACAGGATTATTCATCATAAGACATCAAAATTCTTTAGCCTACAATTTTATCCTTTAGAAAAAATGTACTTCTTAAATCCAGATTATAACACCACTCACTTCCACTTTTCCATTTAGAATAAAAGGAACTAGTGAAATTATATGATTTCTACAAGTATTTAAAAAATATTCCAGATTACAAATCAGTATAAAATCTCCTGAATATCAGGACACTGCATTTCTTAATCATATAATAACAATATTGTCCTTTAAAATTTTGGCTTTTAATAACTTTTTAAACTTTATTTTTAAACATTATAACTTCCTGTAGACATGTACTTCTCCAATCGTGATTGAAAGCAAATATTACATAAAATTGACTTGCAAAATATCACAGTAACATAGTTATTAATACAGCATTATATTTTATTCATATCAACATCTTTTGACCCAACTTTTCTAAAAGAAGACGTTAAGAACTTGTTAAGAATACACATGAAAAGAGATTTTGTTTTTAATCCTACCTTTCCTATAAACCCTAGTAATCAGAAAGTAGAAAGAAATATCTAGCTAACTCATTTTTTAAAAACACTCTAGGCTAGAAGCTATGATAGGAATTCATGAAATTGGTATCAGGGTCGTTATTTATAAATAAAGTTTTGGCCGGGCACGGTGGCTCACGCCTGTAATTAGCTGGGCATGATGGCGGGCACCTGTAATCCCAGCTGAGGGAGGCTGAGGCAGGAAAATGGCTTGAATCCGGGAGGTGGAGGCTGCAGTGAGCCGAGATCGCGCCACTGCACTCCAGCCTGGGTGACAGAGCGAGACTCTGCCAAAAAAAGAAAAGTTTTATCATAATATATATTCTAGGATAACAGAAGGAAATACTATACTCAAACCATCTAAAGGAAGTCATCAAAAGCCAATCTTATTTTTCAAACATGTTAAAGATAAATAAGAATATAGACATGCTAATATAACAATTTAAAAAATAACCACAAAACTTTGTAAGTAGGATAGATGATAGACAATGGAAGGAAGAAAAGAAGGGAGGTAATTTTAAAAACCATATACTTCAGACATTTTAATTCCCTTGTTAGCTAAAACTAGTATGCTTGGGGGTTAATGGGTGGCAGTTGTCAGACACCTTTCACACCAAGGACTAATTTATAGGTAATTGGAATAAAACCTTGAGTTTCAAGCAGGTACCACTTATTTTTATTGAATTTCTCTTCTCGAGCATGATTCACACATACTTCACATTTGCCCATATACTGGCTAAGTAGGACAGCAAGATGCCTTAAAGAAATGTACCATTTTAAGAAGCTAGCTTTTTTTCTTAGGTGCATAAGTTATGCTTGGAGAAAATATAATTATATTTTCCTGCATAATAGGTTTTATGAAAAACACAGCCTTTGGAGAATAGAAGAGAAATTATTCACTATGTTTAACTAAAGATGTAGCAAAACATTTTACCCTTGATTTTCTTATTTAAATAGTGAGACTAGAACAACTTTTGAAGACGTGTTAGCTGTAGTTAGCCATTGAGGTACACTGAAAAGTCAGCACGAGTGCACGAGTTGGATTTTGTTATGATTATTTTGCTTTTGTTTTATTATTTTTTTCTTACTCCCTTTGGTCTTGTCTTATGTGAACAGGTAGCATTGAAGACAACTTAAATTGAACCCCATCATATGGTTTCATTTTAACTCAGAAGGTTAGATATGTTCAGCACAAATAAAATCAGATATTCTCAGGCTCACCCTAATTAAAGGTCCTAATCTAATCAAAGCTTTCATGAAGAAATGTCTTTTATAAAGGAAATTTACTGGTGTGTATTAATAATGGAAGCACTTTTTTAAAGCAAGGAAAACTGGTATGAATACAATTTTTATATTAAATTTAGATGTCATGTTTTTACTGATGGTACAGACGACTACAATTGATATATCCACATTCAAGCCCCTACAAAACGCAGTCAGAGTATACTGGTACCTGTCTCTTCATACTACCTTCACCCAGATTCTACGATTCCTTTAAGTGAACAGAAAGTCTATTCAGTAGGGTAGAATTTTAACAGCATAGTTGGAGAGATCCTGCTGTCCAAATGCATGCTTCCATGTGGAGGCCTGGAATAAAAAGGCTGTTATAGCTTTTGGTACACTGTGGGAGAGAGGAGAGAGAGAAGTTGTAATGATTAGCAAGTAAGTTTTGTGATTGGCATAAAAACTAGGGGGGCATAAGAGAATTTACTTTTGTGCATATTGTTCCATTTTTACCAGAGGGACTTATAATTTAGAGGCTTATTTATTCCAAAGACCAGTAAGAACTTACTACATAAGAGACATGTAGTCTGTCAAACAAGGAGAGTGGTTAAAACCTCGTTTTTAGTATCATTGACTTCAAAAGTTAAATTCCTTTTTTTTTTTTTTTTTTCTGAGGCGGAGTCTTGCTCTGTCGCCCAGGCTGGAATGTAGTGGAGCCCTCTCGGCTCACTGTAAGCTCCGCTTCCCGGGTTCATGCCTCAGGCTCCTGAGCAGCTGGGATTACAGTTGCCGGCCATCATGCCAGGCTAATTTTTGTATTTCTGTAGAGATAGGGTTTCATCATGTTGGACAGACTGGTCTTGAACTCCTGATCTCAGGTGATCCGCCCCCTTCGGCCTATCAAAGTACTGGGATTACAGGTGTGAGCCACCACACCCAGCCTCAAGGGTTAAATTCTTGAATTGATAATTAATTCCCTGATACGCTTACAGTTCTGTTTTTATGAGTACACATTTAAATAAAGCTTTTGCATCAGTCTGGTCGAAAAATTAGTAGAATTAGTTTAAAGGTGTGATTACATCCAACATTTCAAGTTAAAAATATAAAATTGTGATCACACTTAATGCCTTTGGTTTACAAATAGCATTTTCTCTGATATCATTTTCTGCTAAATTGTATGATAGGGTGTAAGGGAAGTATTATCACTAGCCTTCAGGCACTGTCAATGTGTGTCTTACTCCTTTTATTTTAAAAATGTGAATCCAATGACAAACTTCTGAATATTCAATTTAATGTACTATGTGGTGAGCTGATTTTTACACAACAGAGAACCTTTGTCTACTCTTAGAAATAGAGCAAAGAAAAATATTTGAATTTTATATTTGAAATAATCTTAAGGGTCATAGAGTCCAAACTCTTTATTGTGTAATGGGAAAACTAAGTTTTAGAGCAGATGTGACTTACCCACAATCACACATTTATTCAGTTGTGGAACAAAGAATATAATCTGAAAGAAAAATTATTGGACAAATAATATCCATCTATCAGATTCTAGCTGGAATGGGGTTAACATCAGAAAACTCTATACTATCAGAGAAGACTGCATTGATTTAAAGTACAAATAATGTTATCTTCCATCAACATACATGAAAGACGAGTCTTAGAAAATTCTTATCTCTCTGTATATATAACACTTTTTTCAATAAAAATGTAAATTATATTACTTGTGTTTTATCAATTCTCATTTTGAGAACGGATAGCAAAAAAATAGAAAATAATAGTTCTCATATGTTAATGCAAGGAAAAAAAATAAGGTCATGCCAAATTCCCCATTTTCTTCTACAAATTACAGATGTCACTTCAGTCTAAATTAAGTTGCTATATAGTAATAATCCATTTAGGTGGAGAAACATATCCAAGTTTACATCCATATTAGGAACTATGTAAAACATGTAGGTGTCTGATGAAATTTTGTGTTTCCTTGCAGTATTTCAAACCATACAATTATTTCATCACTGCCCTCCATTTACACAAGTATATTCCCTTTAACTTAAAAAATAGTATATCCGAGAGTGAGATTTAGATACTGCCCTTCATACTGGGTCTATGTCTGCAGGGGCAAACAGACCACATGTTATCTAGTCAGCATTCAATTAGTATATTTCAAAGGCTTGTTGCCTGAAATACCCATCTTTTGTTCTCCTCACTGTGTCTTTGCAATGCACCTTAGCACAGTATCTTATTGACCTCCTTGGAGCACTAAGATCATTCACTGCTATGGGAAGAAATGATTTTCCTCCTCAGCATGGACATATTTACTGCACCTTTAGCGAAGCCCAGCAAAAAAGAAGCAGCTTCCAGATAGTTTTGTTAGAAAATACGGCCGGGCGCGGTGGCTCACGCTTGTAATCCCAGCACTTTGGGAGGCCGAGGCGGGCGGATCACGAGGTCAGGAGATCGAGACCACGGTGAAACCCCGTCTCTACTAAAAATACAAAAAATTAGCCGGGCGTGGTGGCGGGCGCCTGTAGTCCCAGCTACTCGGAGAGGCTGAGGCAGGAGAATGGCGCGAACCCGGGAGGCGGAGCTTGCAGTGAGCCGAGATCACGCCACTGCACTCCAGCCTGGGCGACAGAGCGAGACTCCGTCTCAAAAAAAAAAAAAAAAAAAATACTATTATAGAAATTCTGCATAAATTCCGTTTTAGGAATTGTTAACTCTTTCTGTGAATTTAAGTAGTATTAAGGTGATTTGGCAAGAACTGTGAAAATTAATGATTGATTTCTCTATTGGCTCATAACTGTCAAGATTCCTGGATAAACTAGAACATGACATAAAAGATAAGAGATTAGTAGTAAAAGGAAATAGTTATAAAATAAAACATGTTGAAATAACAGCAGATATTTTTTAAATGTTGCTTAAGGTAATATTTGTTATGGAAAGATGCTATTGAAATGCAGATTCTACTTCTCACCTGGAGTTTCTAAGGGAAGATTAAATTGTAATCTCAGAAAAAAAAATGTGAATGAATGTCTCTCTCTTCCTCCCTTTCTCCCTGTCTCCTTCTGTCTCCCTCCCTCGCTCTCCCTTCTTCCTCTTTTCTTCCCTCCTTAACATTTTGAATGTTTCTAGTAACTTTTCTTATACCATTATGAAGATTTATATTTAGTGTTTATTTTCCCTATCGAGGCCTTTAAAAGGTAAACATTTACCTTGAGAAAAAAATGGTAGTTGTACATTTTTTTCTAGTGGGCTTTTTCTTTTCTTTTTTTTATTTTTTTATTTTTTGAGATTGAGTCTTGCTTTGTTGCCCAGGCTGGAGTGCAATGGCTGGATCTCGGCTCACTGCAACCTTGGCTTCCCAGGTTTAGGCGATTCTTCTGCTTCAGCTTCCCCAGCTTCTGGGACTACTGGCAGGTGCCATCATGGCTATATATATATATTTGTATTTTTTAGTAGAGACAGGGTTTCTCCATGTTGGCCAGGCTGGTCTTGAACTCCTGACCTCAAGTAATCTGCCCGCCTTGGCCTCCCAAAGTGCTGGGATTACAGGTGTGAGCCACCGCTCCCAGACTGAGCTTTTTCTTGGTGTTAAACTAGTTCTTTTTTTCCTGTGTATTTGTATCAATTCCATCTATAAATGAGAAAAAAAGCTTACACAAGCCCTTGCAAAAATCTTCTACTTCATTATCATTGTATGGACAGTGAACTGTTTACAAGAATTTTAACATCTATTAAAATGTCACTTCGGCAATACAGAAATTACATTAACATGTTTATTCTATTTTTGTAAAGTGTCAATAGCTTCAATATATGTAAAAGGTGACTAAAACCAAAAGCCTTTGTAAAAAGGAGATGATCTGGTTTCCTCCTTCCTCACAATCCAAGTTTAAATTGTGCATTGTCATCTATAAAATACTCTTAAAGGAAAGAACTCATTCCTTTCCTGAAATTCCATTTTTTTTAATTCTTTCCTTTTCTAATTTTTGTTTGTTTGTTTGTTTTGAGACATGCTTTCACCTGCCCAGGCTGGAGTGCAGTGACACAATCATGGCTCACTGCACGCTTGACCTCCCCAGGCTCACGTGATCCTCATCCTCCCACCTCAGCCTCCTGAGTGGCTGGGACTACCAGCAGGCACCAGCACTCCTGGCTAATTTTTGTATTTTTTATAGAGACAGGGTTTCACTATGTTGCTCAGGCTGATCTCAGACTCCTGGACTCAAGCAATCCACTCGCTTCAGCCTCCCAAAGTGCTGGGATTGCAGGCATGAGCCATCGCACGCAGCCCCTAAAATTCTCTTATCTAGCCTTCTGGCATCTTATCATCAGTGTGTGGAATGATAGTTGCTAATGTTGTCAAACCTATGATAACATGATGAACATCCCAAAGTTAATTTCAGTTAACACTAGCACCTTCTGAAATGTGAGCCAATTTCAATATTGCAATGTCAAGTTTTCCTTTCAGCCATTTTGCCCTTATCTCCCATAATGCTATAGAAAGTAGTGATCTTAAAAGATGACAGAGGCAACACCAAATGACATAACTCTATTTAAAATGTTTGCTCATAGGATCAAAGAAGAAAAAGGTACACTTGTTTTTCAGTGACATGTTCGATCCATCATTAGAGAATATTGCAACCATTAGTAGAGTTATTAAAATTATTCATTTTAAATTATTAAAATTATGTCAGCTGAAACAACAGTCAAAACATAAATTAAAGGCTCAGAAGGTCTTTAAAAATATCTAATCAGTTTTGTTAATGTGTGAAAAAAACAGTGCAATTGTCATTTATTGAAATCAGGCTTAAAGTGTACCATTCAACAGTTTAAAGCCTACACAAGGTACATCTGACCATTGTAGAACTAGGTGCTATGTAAAAAATGATTCACTATATATTCTCACAAGGCACATTATGCAAGTCCAAAATACTCTCTTTCAGTACTTTATGAGGGACACAAACGTGTAATTGTCAAATATGACAATAATGTCTAATTAAGAAAGTACATATACATATATAATATGTATATGTGTGCACATACATTTGACTTTGGTTTTCTAACTTAAAATTTAACTTAATGCCTTACATTGCCTTATTTTGGAACACTCATTTATAATTTCGTCTTGAACATGAAATGGACTTTCACTTCATTTCATTTGCTGCTTACTTAGAAAGTATCATGATTTCAGTTCAATATAAAGATGCAACCTGTATTGTTCAACCTGAAATTAAGTGTCTCTGTTCAGTGCTTATATTTACTTTCAACACAGTTTCTTTATGTGTGTAAATGAGTTCTGAAATAATAGAAAAAATGAGAAGTTGCATGAAAATGATGAACATTTTCAAATTTGTGATCTAAATTCAAATTCACCAAGTTCCTCTGTAAAATACTTGTTAAGAAAACATGTATTTCTCGCAATGAGTAGTGCCTTTTATCCTGTGGTTTATCTATTTAGAACAAAACTTTAATGATTTATTTAATCTCTCCCTAAGATCATTTTCACGATGGCAGAAGAGAGCAAAAAACATCTATGGTTCAGAATAAATAAAGTCATCTCACTGAAATATACATAAAAAGAAACTCAAGTATACTATTAATAGAGCAGCATTATGTATTTTTATTTAATATATTTTAATAGACATAATAATTGATCATATTTATGGGGTACATAGTGATGCTTTGATACATACAATGCATAGTGATCAAATCAGGGTAATTAGCATATCAGTCACTTAAAGCATTTATGATTTCTTGTAGTGGGAATATTTGAAATCCTCTCTTCTAGCTTTTTGAAAACATATCATAAATTTTTGTAAACTAGAGTAATCCTACAGTGCTATAGAATGCTAGAACTTAATCTTCCTGTCTAGTTGTAATTTTGTATCCTTTAACGAATGTCTCCCTCTCTCCTCTTCTCCCTACCCTTTGTAGCTTCTAGTAACCGCAATTCTACTCTCCACTTACATGGGATCAAATTTTTAGTTTCCAAATATAAGTGGAAACATGCGGTATTAATCCTTTGTGCCTGGGTTATTTCACTTAGTATAATATACTTCAGGCTCGCCCATATCTGTGTATTCATATAAAAAGCATATTAAATGTGCTGTTAAATAAAGGGTTTGCATTTTTCCTATTGTAATATCATAAATAGCTTCCTTGGATATCTAGGTACTCTCTCACTTATATAGTTAAAAAATAAACCCATGATTATTTTAGTATAAATTTCTGGAATAGTTTTCTTTCTGAATTTTTTTAATTTTAATTTATTTTCATATATAGTAAGTATATAAATTTATGTGATACCTTGGATATTTTGAATCAGGTATGCAATATGTAATAATCGAATCATGGAGAATGGGGTACCCATCTCCTCAAGTATTTATCCTTTATGTTACAAACCATCCAATTATATTCATTTATTTTTAAATGTAAAATTATTATCAACTAGGGTCATCCTGTTGTGCTATCAAATACTTGGTCTTATTAATTCTTTCTAACTATTTTTGCACTCATTAACCGTCCCCATCTAAATCCCACCACACACTACCCTTCCCCACCCTGGGTAATCATCCTTTTACTTTCTATTTCCATGAGTTCAATTGTTTTGATTTTTAGATCCTACAAATAAGTTAGAACATATGATGTTTATCTTTCTGTTCCTGGCTTATTTCACTTAACATAATGATCTCCAGTTCCATTCATATTGTTGCAAATGACTGGATCTCCTTCTTTTTTATGGCTAAATAGTACTCCATTGTATATATGTACCACATTTCTTTCTCTATCCATCTGTTGATGGAAACTTAGGTTGCTTACAAATCTTAGCTATTGTGAACAGTGCTGCACAAACATAGGAGTGCAAATGTGTCTTTGATATACTGATTTCCTTTCTTTTTGGTATATACCAAGCAGGGGAATTGCTGGATCATATGGTAACTCAATTTTTGTTTTTTTGAAAAAACTCCAAACTGTTCTCTAGAGTGGTTGTACTATTTTACATTTCCACCATCAGTGTACTAGGGTTCCCTTTTCTCTACATCTGTGCTAGCATTTGTTATTGCCTGTCTTTTGGATAAAAGCCAATTTAACTGGGTGGAGAGGATATCTCATTGTAGTTTTGATTTGTATTTCTTTTTCACATACTTGTTTGACATTTGTATTTCTTCTTTTGAGAAAGGTCTATTCAAATCTTTTGCCCATTTTTTTTTTTGGCTCAGATTATTAGAGTATTCCCTATAGACTTGTTTGAACTCCTTATATATTCTGTTTATTAATTTTTGTCAGACGGGTAGGTTGCAAATATTTTCTCCCCTTCTGTGGGTTGTCTCTTCACTTTGTTGATAGCTTCCTCTGCTGTGCAGAAGCTTTTTAATTTAATGTGATCTCGTTTGTTTATTTTTGCTTCGGTTGCCTGTGCTTGTACTCATGAAATTTTTGCCCAGACCAATGTCCTAGAGAGTTTCTCCAATGTTTTCTTGTAGTAGGTTCATAGTTTGAAGTCTTAGATTTAAATATTTAATCCATTTTGATTTTATTTTTGTATAGGATGAGAGGAGGGTCTAGTTTTATTCTCCATATGAATATCCAATTTTCCCAGCCTCATTTATTGAATAAACTGTCTTTTCCCAAGAGTATGTTCTTGGCATTTTTGTTAAAAATGAATTCATTGTAAGTGTGTGGATTTAATTCTGGGCTCTCTATTCTGTTCCATTGGTCTATGTGTCTGTTTTTATGCCACCAGGCTGTGTTGGTTACTGTAGCAGAGTAGTATAATTTGAAGTCAGGTAAGGTGATTCCTTTAGCTTTTTTTTTTTTTTTTCCCCTCAGGATAGCTTTGATAATTTGAGAATTTTTGGGATTCCATGTAAGATTCAGGATTTTTTTTTCTAGTTCAATGAGTAATGCCACCAGTATTTTGATAAAGATTGCCTTGAGTCTGTAAATTGCTTTGAGTATTATGGATGTTTTAACAATATTAATTTTACCATTTCATGAACGTGGAATATCTTTCCATTTTTTTGTGTCCTCCTCAATTTTTTTCATCAGCGTTTTATAGTTTTCATTACAGAGATCTTTCACTTTTGGTTAATTCCTAGGTATTTAATTTTATTTGTTACTATGGTAAATGGGATAACTTTTTAAAATTTCTCTTACAGATTGTTCCTTGTTGGCATATAAAAACGCTACCGCATGTTAATTTTTTATCCTGCAACTTTACTGACCTTGTTCATGAGTTGTAACAGTTTCGTTTGTGCAGTCTTTAGGTTTTTCCAAATAGTTTCGATGCCCTTTCACTCCAGTTTTGATGCCCTTTGTATCTTCTCCTGTATGATTGCTCTAGCTAGTTCTTGCTACTGTGTTGAATTACAGCAGTGAAAGTGGGCATCCTTTCAAGTTTCAGGTGTTAGAGAATAGGCTTCCCATTTTTCCCCATTCAGTATGATACTTGTTGAGGTTCTGTCATATATGGCTTTTATTGCATTGATGTATGTTCCTTCTATACCCATTTCTTTGAGGTTTTTTTAATCATAAAGGAGTGCTAAATTTTTTCATATACTTTCAGCATCAGTTGAAAAGATCATGTGGATTTTATCCTTTCTTCTGTTTATATGATTTATTACATTGATTGATTTGTGTGTGTTGAACCACTCTTGCATCCCAGGGGCAAATCTCACTTGGTCACAATGAATGATCTTTCTATTGTGTTTTTGAATTTGGTTTGCTAGTATTTCTTAATTTCTGGAGTTCTAGATAAACTTTCAAAACCACCCACTGCGTTGCTCAGAATAGAGAATATGAATGTGTTACAGAAGTGACAAAAATTCAGTAGTAAAAGCTTGGTAAATTCAGTATCTCATTCTCCATTATGGGAAAATATTCTTTATTTACACAGAGTCAGTTTTACTCAGATTGGAAGAACACTAGATCTTCACTGTTAATCAACCAAGAAAAAAATTTTTTAATCATAGAACAGTCGATTTTAGAGGTAGAATATACCTTGATTCTTCTCAGCATTTTTCACCAATGTATCTCTATCTGCAAAGAAGAGTTAACTGGCCACTTTGATGACCTATAAGTTCCTCAAATCATAATATTTATTGTAAGTATTATGTTTTAGTTGTGGAAAACAAAGATATTCTGCATTCTACTCTTCAATGTCTTGTATACAGCAAGAAGAGTAAATGCCACCTTTCTATGCCATATTTTATGCATGCCACTTTCTTTAAATCAGTTAAAAGACTTGCATTATTTACAGCTAAACACTAAAATTTAGCCTGATATTCCAGGCCCTAAAGAATTTTTTAAAAATTACTATTATTATTTTTAAAAATTTTATGGGTACAGAGTAGGTGTATTTATTTATGGGGTAAATGGCATTACTTAGTTAAAGCCTTAAACCCCTTAGAATCAGAGGGACTTTATTAATTACATAGTTCAAACATATATATCTAACTATAACCCCTTTGATAATCCTCCATTTTTATAAACTATTCTTCAGCCTATAGCACTTAGCAACTCTTAATTTTTAAATTGATATATTATTAATTTTTGAATTGAATATCACCTCTTTGCTCTGAGTTTTTAATTAACTCTTTAATGGCTACAAAAAATAATTGAAATAAGTTTGTTCTTATCATCTGTTTTCTGTTTTCTATAACTTCCACCTTTTTTTGTCATTTTCTATGCGGCATATTCTTCTCCTAATGTGAACTAAGAAGGGTCCTGCAAAGGAGCCCCACTTTCTTCTTGGCGTGCCTTTATATAAGCTAGCTCTTCCCACTGTCAACATCCCACTCCCCACCAAACTTCATACTGTCTAAGATTATTCTTTGTTTCCTTAGCCCTCCAAAGCATCTCAATTCTCATTTTAGCACTTTCTAGTATAATTAACTTGTTTACAAATGTGTATTCTCTATTATAATATCAGAGCCTGAGTAGCAGGGTTTCGTGATGTATATTTTTGTTTCTGCAATGCTTAACCCAACACCTGGTGCAACATAGGAACCTCATAAGTTTTAAAATGAATGCTGAATAACAGTATCAGAAAGAATCTTAGAGATCATCCAGTTCTACATCTTCATTATTAAACAAAATAAAATTAAGGCCCACACAGCAGAAGTGGTTTGCTAAGTTTATAAGATTTAAACTTTGTTTGAAATGGAAGGGAATTTTTAATTCAAGTGTATAGTCTAAAACGCAGAAGAAATATTTGACCTTCATTACTTCTTTTAAATATGTACCTAGGATCTATCATGATGATATTTTAACATTCACATAAAAAAATTAGGTTTATGATAGGGAAGTTATTTTTCAACTTCTCAATGGACCTGAAATGTTGACAGAAAAATGTCTAATATTTTCTGGAATATAATAATACTGTAATCCTGATATAACCAAAGGAAATATGAATTATACAGATTAGAGACTTCAATGGCATATTTTAAAGTTTATTGTAGGCAGTGCTTGCAGTTTGGAGATGTCTGAGGTCTGAGATCTTAAACTAACACATTCATGACTTCAGATAGGTAGTGCTATGGCTATTGTATTTCCAAAGCCATAGTTTCCCTTATGAAACAGCTGCTTGGTATTTGCATAGCACTTGCATTACCATCCCTTCTATTCAATTTTAGAAAGGTTCTGTCCTTCTCTGATTAAAAGAATTATTGATCAAAAGTCTTATTTCATAAGCTGTTATAACAGAGGCTCCTGGAAGGTCCTTTTGGCTAAATACATGTATTAGCTCATTCTCACACTGCTATGAAGAAATACCCAAAACTGGGTAATTTGTAAAGGTAAGAGGTATAATTGACTCACAATTTCACATTGCTGTGGAGGCCTCAGGAAACTTACAATTATGGCAGAAGCCAAAGCAAGCACCAACTTTGCAGGGTGACAGAAAGGAGTGAGTGCTGAGCAAAATGTAAAAAGCCACTTATAAAACTATCAGATCTTGTGAGAACTCACTCACTATCATGAGAACAGCATGGGGGTAACCACCACCATGAGCCAATTACCTCCCAGTGGGTCCCTCCCATGACATGTAGGGATTATGACAAAAATAATTCAAGATAAGATTTGGGTGGAGACACAGCCAAACCACACAATTCCACCCCTGTCCCCACCCAAATCTTATATACTCGTATTTCAAAACACAGTAATACCTTTCCAACAGTCCCCCAAAGTTTTAGCTCATTCCAGCATTAACCCAAAAGTCCAAGTCCAAAGTCTCATCCAAGACAAGGCAAGTCACTTCTGCCTGTGAGCCTGTAAAATCAAAAGCAAGTTAGTTATTTTCTGGAAACAATGAAAGTACAGAAATTGGGTAATTCTATCTGTTCCAAGTGAGAGAAATTGGCAAAAACCAAGAAGCTACAGAACCTATGCAAGTCCAAAACCTAACAGAGAAGTCATTAAATCTTAACACTCCAAAGCGATTTTCTTTAACTCCATGTCTCACATCCAGGTCACACTGATGCAAGAGGTGGACTCTCATGGTCTTGGGCTGGACAACCCCTGTGGCTTTGCAGGGTACAGCCCTGCTCTGGGCTGCTTTCACAGGCTGGAATTTAGTGTCTGCATCTTTTTTCCAGGTGCATGTTGCAATCTGTTGGTGGATCTACCATTTTGGGGTCTGTGACCTTCTTCTCACAGCTCCACTAGGCAGTGCCCCAAAGGGGACTTTGTGTGAGGGCTCCAATTTCACATTTCCCTTCTGCACTGCCCTAGAAGAGGTTCTCCATGAGGGCTCCACCCATGCAGCAAACTTCTGCCTGGCTATCCAGGTGTTTCCGTACATCCTCTGAAATCTAGTTGAAGGTTCCCAAAACTCAACTTTTCACTCTATGCACCAGAAGGCCCAACACCATGTATAATTCACCAAGGCTTGGGGCTTGCACCCTCTGAAGCAACTTCCTCAGCTGTATGTTGACCTCTTCTAGCCATGGCTGAGATTGAAGCAGCTGAGATGCAAGGCACCATGCATGAGGCTGCAAAGAGAAGAAGGGCCCTGGGCCCGGCCCATGAAACCATTTTTTCCTTCTAGGCCTCCAGGCCTTTGATGGAGAGAATTGCTGTGAAGGTCTCTAATATGCTCTGCAGACATTTCACCCATTGCCTTGGGAATTAGCATTCAGCTCCTTGTTAATTATGCAAATTTCTGCAGAAGGCTTGAATTTCTCCCCCAGAAAATGAAATGGATTTCTCCTTTCTATTGCATCATGGAGCTGCAAATTTTCCAAACTTTTATGCTCTGCTTCCTCTTAATGCTTTGCCACTTAGAAATTTCTTCTGCCAGATACCCTAAATCATTTCTCTGAAGTTCAAAGTTCCACAGATCTCTAGAGCAGGGGCAAAATGCCACCAGTCTCTTCACTGAAGCAAAGCAAGAATGATCTTTATTCCAATACCCAAGAAATTTTTTATCTCCATTTGAAACCACCTCAGTTTGGACTTCATTGTCTATATCACTATCAGCATTTTGGTCAAAGCCATTCAACAAGTCTCTGGGAAGTTCTAAACTTTCTCACATTTTCCTGTCTGCTTCTGAGCCCTCCAAGCCTCTATGAAGGTCCAAACTTCCCCACATTTTTCTATCTTCTTTAGAGCCCTCCAAGCTGTTTCAATCTCTGCCTGTTACCCAGTTCCAAAGTTGCTTCCAAATTTTCTAATGTCTTTACAGCAGTGCACCAGTACCTTGGTACCAATTTACTGTATTAGTTTGTTCTCACAGTGACATGAAAAAAAAAAAACCTAGGGTGAATAATTTATAAAGGGAAGAGGTTTAATTGACTCACAGTTCTGCATTGCTGGAGAGACCTCAGGAAACTTACACTCATGGCAAAAGGCAAAGCAGGCACTTTCTTCACAGGGTGGCTGGATGGAGTGAGTGCTGAGCAAAGGGGGAAAAGCTCTTTATAATACCATCAGATCTCATGAGAACTCACTAACATGAGAACAGCATAGGGATAACCACCCTCATGATTCAATTGTCTCCCACTGGTTCTCTACCACAGCATATGGAGATTATGGAAACTACAATTCAAAATGAGATTTGAGTGGAGGCACAGCCAAACCATATCAACACATAATAAGTTTCACAGGTGACTCAGTATTTGAATATGCAGCATTCAAAACATCACAATTTAATCTTGACATTGTTCTTCCATCATAACGCAGGTTGAGTTGTTTTTTTCCCTGCCCATTTGTCTATGTGCCCAGACATATTGCAGAAAATAAAGTTGCTGAATGAATAAATGAATGAGTTGTCTTTTAAAAAGGCACATTCTCATAGAAGAGTTACATTGTTACTAACAGCATAATATAAAAGAATATATCAAATAATGTTTAAACTCTCTGAAAATATGGAGTTCATTGGGAAGGAACTGGCTAAAGAATAATTAGATTAAGACTTACGTGCTTGAAGTTCTATATGGAAACAAGAAAAAAAAAATAAGGTCATCCACTGCTACACTCAGCTTATGAGTGATTTGTCATGCTTTCCAGGACTAAGGAGATAAGATCAATTCTTTGTAAAGTATCATAAATCCTACTAAAAACTCTTGGAAACATATTGGTGTAAACTCTAAGTAGAAAAGATAAGAATAAATTTGAGATAATTAACTTTCTATCAAAACTTTTTTCTTCCATTCTATAGACTAGTGTTTTGTTTATATTTGTCTTAGTAATTAAGGAATTATAGATAGTTTCAGAATAACTTGCTGGTATCTTAACTTAATTGATCTTGATTAAGTAATCATGTTTATTTTAAGATATTAATTGCTATGTCAAGTAACAGTCAAACATAATTATCTTTGCTAGGTTTTAAAATGTGTTTCTAGCATTAAATATTTGAGAAATTATGAGTCATATAATTAAATTTTGTTTAAAATTTAAGCTATGGGAACACCTTTTACATTTAATAATTATAATTTAAAATCCTTGCCAAAATTTCCATTGGGCATGTAGTTGATTTTACTTGTCATTGATTCAAAATAACAAGCAGCCACTTAGTAGATGTGTGGAAGGCCATTTGGGTATTTTGTAACTAACTCAAAGGCTTTTGTATGAAAAAAGTGATGTCAAAAAAATCTGAAAATTACACTCATGTATTGAGATGAGTGCATTGGGAAATTTATGAAAACAGAATCATTTGCAGGATTAAGAAAAAAGAATAAATAAAATGCTACATAATATGATCTACATTTCTGAATGTTTATGACTAATCAAATATTGGTGCTTGTTAAATGTGCCATTAAAAAAATACAAATAGAGCAAGGGAAAAGCAAGATTGTGAAATATAAGCCTACGCTGTTTATCCCCCCAAAGGAATACCAAATTTTAACAAGTATCTTTACACACACACACCACTGTCATAAGAACTACAAATTAGGTGAGCAATCATAGTACATGGTTTTGATATCATATCATTAAAAGAGGCACTGAGGAGGTCAGAAAAGACAGTCTTGAATTACTGGTGCCACCTCTCCTTCATCTAATAGCAGAGGTCTTGTGGTGCAGAAAGAGAAACTGTGCACTTTGGGGAGGAATAGTGCAGTGACTGGGGGACTTTACATTGAACTTAGTGCTGCCCTGTCACAGTGGAGAATGAAGCTGTGCTGGGCTTAGCCAGCCCTTGCACACTCAGGGAGCATTTGCACCAGATCTAGCCAGAGGGGTGTTCTGGTGGTCAGAACTTGAGTTTCTCAGCAAGCCTTGCCATCACAAACCGAATTGCTCTGGGTTTCTAGGTAAACATGAAGGGCAGTGTGAGACACAAAGAATACAATTGCTAGGCAACTCCTAGTGCTGGGCTGGGCTTAGAGTCAGTGAATTAGAATGGCATGTGACCTAGGCAGACACCAGCTGGAGCAGCTAAGGGAGTCCTTGTGCCACCCCTCTCCCAAGCCCAGGCAGTGCAGCTAGCAACAATCAAGTGACTCCTTCCTTCTTCTTAAGGCAAGGAGAGCAAAGAGTAAAGGGGACTTTTATTATGCATTTTGGATGCCAGCTCAGCCACAGTAGGATAGGGCACTGGGCAGAATTGTGAGGCCTCCTTTCTAGGCTCTGTCTCACAGATGACTTATCTAGATACAACCTAGGCTGGAAGCAAACCCACGGCCTTGAAGGGAAGGAACTAGTTCTGGCCGTTAGTCATAAACTGCTGACTAAAGAACCCTTGGGCTCTGAATAACCAGCAGTGATTCATGTAGTGCTCCATGGGCCGTGAGTTCTGAGATATGCTGGCTTCGGGTGTGACCCAGCACATTTCCAGCTGTGCTGGCTACATTGAAAGACTCCAACTGTTTGAGAAAAGCAAAAGGAAAAGTTAAAGAAACATTGTTTTCTACCAGCTCATCCACAGCAGGTTAGAGCAACAAGCAGGCCCTTGCTTTCCTTGTGTACAGACCTAGGTCCTTAGACATCATTTATAGACCTGCCCCAGCCCTGAAGACTGAGTGCTAGACCTGACAGCAGTCACCAGAAACTGACTTGGTCTTTAAGTGAACATCAGTGGTGATCTGGCTGAACACCCATGAACTGGTGCTGGTTATGGCCACAGGGAGAAACTCCTCTGCCTTTGTAAAGGGGATGGGAGATGTTTAGAAGGACTTTGTTTTGTTGTGTGAGTGCCAGCATAGCCAAAATGGAAGAGAACATCTCACGTAAGCTGGTGAAACTTTTGATGCCAAGTCCTGACTCCTAGACATCACTGGACATCTCCAAGTCCTGGGGAAATCCATCACCCTTAAGAAAAGAGTCTTGGGCAAGACTCAGTGCTGTGCTGGCTTCAGATCTGGTGCAGCACAGTCTCAGTGATAGTGGCCATGGAGGTGCTTACATCACAACATCCCCGGCCTCACGTGGCTCAACACAGAAAGAGAGACTATGTTTATTTGGGAGAAAGTAAGGGAAGACAATATGAGTCTCTTCCTGGTAATCTAGAGAATTCTTTTGGATCTTATTTAAGACTACCAAGGCAGTAGCTCTAGGAGTCCACAAAAACCACAGTGTTATTGGGCTTGAAGCCCCAAATCATTTCAAATACCTGGATAGCCTTCCTAAGAAGGACAATCCCAGGCTGTGAAGACTACAATAAATACCTAACTATTCAATGCCCAGACGTTAATGAACGTGTACAACCATCAACACCACCCAAGAAAGTTTGCCCTCACCAAATGAACTAAATAAGGCACCAGGGACCAATCCTAGAAAAACAGAGATATATGACTTTTTAGATAGAGAATTCAAAATAACTGTGTTAAGGAAGCTCAAAGAAATTCAAGATAACAGAGAGAAGTTATTCAAAATTCTATCCAATAATTTTAACAAAGAGATTAAAATAATTGAAAGGAATCAACCAGAAATTCTGGAGCTGAAAAGTGCAATTGACATATGGAAGAACGCATCCATCTTTGAATCACATAATGCATCAAGCAGAAGAAAGAATTAGTGAGCTTGAAGACAGGCTATAAAAAATACAAAGTCAGATGAGACAAAAAGAATAATAAAAAAAAAAGAAGCATCACTACAGTATCTAGAAAAATAGCCTCAAAAGCATTAATCTAAGAGTTATTGGCCTTAAGGGGAAGGTAGGGAAAGAGGTATGGGCAGAAAGTTTTCTCAAAGGGATAATATCAGAGAACTCTCCAAACCTATCAAAAGATATCAGCATTTAAGTATAAGAAGGTTACAGAACACCAGGCAGATTTAACCCAAAGAAGACTATGTCTAGGCATTTAATAACCGCACTCCCAAAGGTCATTGATAAAGAAAGAATCCTAAAAGCAGCAAGAGAAAAGAAACAACTAACATAAATAGAGCTCTGTATTAGTCTATTCTTGCATTGCTATAAAGAAATATCAGAAATTGAGTAATTTATAAAGAGAAGAGTTTTAACTGGCTCACAGTCATGCAGGTTGTATAGAAAGCATGATGCTACTATATGCTCAGTTTCTGGGGAGACATCAGGAAGCTTACCATCATAGCAAAAGGCAAAGGGGAAACAAATACCTCACATGGCAAAAGCAGGAGCAAGAGAGTGAGTTTAGAGGTGCTACACACTTTTAAACAACCAGATCTCAGGAGAACTCACTCTTTATTGTGAGGACAGTACTGAGGGAATGATGCCAAACCATTCATAAGAAATCAGCTTCCGTGATCCAGTCACCTTCCACCAGGCCCCACTTCCAATATTGCAGACTACATTTTAATACGAGGTGTAGGCAGGGACAACCATGTTATTCGGAAGGTGGCCTCTACCAAATCTCATGTTCTTCTAACATTTCAAAATATAATCACTCCTTTCCAATAATCCCACAAAGTCTTAATTCATTTCAGTGTTAACTCAAAAGTTCAAAGTCCAAAGTCTCATCTGCTTCAGTTTCTCTCCTGAAAAAGCTTTTTTTTTCCTCTGTGATATGGCCAGGCCGAAAAAATTTCAAACTTTTACATTATGCTTTCCTTTTAAATATAAGTTTCAGCTTTAAGTCATTTGTTTACTCCCACATATGAACACAGGCTATTAGAAGCAGCCAGGCCACATCTTGAACACTTTACTGCTGAGAAATTTCTTCCTCCAGATGCCCTAAATCATCACTCTAAAGTTCAAAGTTCCACAGATCCCCAAGCCAGGGGCACAGTGCAACCAATTTTTTTTGCTAAGTCGTAACAAAAGTGACCTTGGCTCCATTTCCCAATAAGTTTCTCATTTCCATCTGAGATCGCCTCAACCTGGACTTCATTGTTTATATGACTATCAGCATTGTGGCCACAACAATTTAACCAGTCACTAAAAAGTTTCAAACATTCCCTCATCTTCCTATCTTCTTCTGAACCCTCCACACTCTTCTAGTTTCTGTCTGCTACCCAATTCCAAAGTTGTTTCCAGATTTCAGGTATCTTTAGAGAAATTCCCAACTCCTTGGAACCGTTTTTTTTTTTTTTTTTTTGTGAAATAGCTGACACTGGGAAATTTATAAAGTAAAAAGGTTTAATTGTCTCACTGTTATACAGGCTGCACAGAAAGCATGATGCTGGCATATGCTCAGCATCTGGGAAGGGCTCAGAAAACTTACAATCATGGTCAAAGGCAATGGGGAGCAATTATGTCACATGGCAAAAGCATGAGCAAGAGAGTGAGGAGAGAGGTGCAACACACTTTTAAATGGCTAGATCTCAGAAGTACTCACTCTCTATCAGGGGGATGGCACCAAGAAGGATGGTGTTAATCCTTTTATGAGAAATCTTCCTCTATGGTTCAATCACCTCCCACCCTGGCCCCATCTCCAATATATGAGATTACATTTCAATGTAAGATTTGGGCCAGGAAGCACATTCAAATTATATCAAGCTCCAACAGGTCTGGCAGCAGACTTTTCCTGGAAACCTTGCAGGCCAGAAAAGAGTGACATCACATATTTAAAGTACTGAAGGAAAAATTCTTTTACTTTCAAATAATATATCTAGTGAAAATATACTTCAAGCATGAAGAAGAAATAAAGACATTCCCAGACAAACAAAAGCTGAGAGATTTCATCAACACCAAACCTATCCTACATGAAATGCTAAAAGGTGTTCTTCAGTTTGAAAGAAAAATATATTAATGTGCTAGAAGAAACCATCTTAAGATAAAAAACTCACCGGTAATAGGAAGCACACAGAAAAACAGAATAGTACAACACTGTAATGGTGGTGTGTAAACTACTCTTAAGTAGAAAGACTAAATAACAAACCAATAAAAAATAATGATGAAAACGAGGAAACTACTAGAACTGATAAACAAATTCAGTACAGTTGCAGGATACAAAGTCAGTATACAACAATCAATAGCATTTCTATATGTCACTAAGAGACAATCTGAAAAAGAAATAAAATAATACTCCCATCTACAATAGCCACAAGTAAAATTAAATATCTAGGAATTGGCAAAAAAAGTGAAAAGTCTCTACAATAAACTCTATAAAATACTGATAAAAGTAACTGAAGAGGACACCAAAAAATGGAAAGATATTTCATGTACATGGATTGGAAGAATCAGTATTTTCAAAATGTCCATACTACCCAAAGTAATCTACAGATTCAATGCAATCCCTATTCAACTATCAGTGACATTTTTTCACAGAAGTAGAAGAAAACAATCCTAAAATGTATATGGTTTATCAAAAGACCTAAATAGTCAAAGCTATTCTGAGCCAAAAGGAAAAAAATGGAGGAATCACTTCACCTTACTTCAAATTATACTACAGAGCTACAGTAACCGAAACAGTATGTACTTGTATAAAAACAGACCCATAGACCAAGGGAACAGAATAGAGAACTCAGAAATAAATTCACACACCTACAGTGTACTAATTTTCAACAAAAGTGCCAAGAATATACACTGAGGAAAAGCCACTCTCTTCAAAAAATTGTGCTAGGAAAACTTAATTCAGAGATGCTGAAGAATAAACTTAGACCCCTATCTCTAACCACATATAAAAATCAAATTATAATGGATTACATACTTAAATCTAAGAACTCAAACTATAAAATTACTACAAGAAAATGTTGAAGAAACTCTCCAAGACATTGATCTGTGCAGAAATTTCTTAAGTAATACCTCACCAGCACAGACAACCAAAGCAAAAATGGACCAATGGGATTTGGTCATCAAATTAAAACTTCTGCACAGCAAAGGATACAATAAACAAAGGCAAGGGACAACCTGCAGAATGTGAGAAAGTATTTGCAAACTACCCATTCAACAAGTGATTAATAAGCAGAATAGATAAGGAGCTCAAACAACTCTATACAAAAAAATCTTATAATCTGATTAAAATAAGAACAGGAGATCTGAATAGACATTTCTCAAAAGAATACATACAAATGACAAACAGGCATATGAAAAGGTGCTTCACATCACTGATTATCAGAGAAACACAAATTAGAATTATAATGAGATATTATCTCATCCCAGTTAAAATAAATTTTTTTTCAATGTCAGTCAATGACAAATTCTGGTGAGGACGTGGAGAAAAGGGAAACCTCTTTCATTGTTGGTGGGAATGTAAATTAATACAACCACAACAGAGAGTGCTTTGGAGGTTCCTCAAAAATAAAAAAAAAGAATGAAACAAAAGCTACTATATTATCCAGCAATTCTACTGCTGGGTACACACCCAAAAGAATGAAAACTAGTATATCTAATAGATACTGGCTCTCCCATGTTTGTTACAGAACTGTTTACAATAGCCAATATTTGGAGACAACCCAAGTGTCTTTCAACTGATAAATGCATAAAGAAATGTGCTAGAAGAAACCATCTTAAGATAAAAAACTCACTGGTAATAGTAAGCACACAGAAAAACAGAATAGTACAACACTGTAATGGTGGTGTACTATTACACCACCAATGAAGTACTATTCAGCCATATTAAAGAATGAGATCCAATCATTTGCAACAACATAGATGGAGCTAGAGGTCATTATGTTAAGTAAAATAAGCCAGGCACAGAAACACAAATATTGCACGTTCTCATTTATTTGTGCAATCTAAAAGTCAAAACAATTAAATTTACGGAGATAGTAAAAGGATAGTTACCAGTAGCTGGAAAGCGTAGTGGGGTTTGGGGGGAATGTTGGGATGGTTAAGAGAAACAAAAAAACAATTAGAAAACAATTAGAAAAAAATGAATAAGACCTATTTGATAGAACAACAGGGGAATACAGTCAATAATAATTTAATTGTACATTTTATAGTAACTGAAATAGTATAATTGGATTGTTTGTAATACAAAGGATAAATTTCTGAGTAGATAGATACCCAACATTCCATGGTGTGACTATTACACATTGCATGCCTGTACCATAATGTCTGATGTACCTCATAAATATGTACGCCTGCTATTTACCTACAAAAGTTAAAAATTTTGAACAATATGCTTAGTTCATATTAGCCAAGGGTGGATATAAATTTTAGATATACTATAAATTTTTTGAAATGTTAATCTAGTGAGTGTGACTTTGTATACAAAATCTATATAGATACGATGTCAACAGGATTTCACAGGAAAAGTTCAATAAAAAAAAAAGAAGCTGGCTTTTTGTGGTGGTTGCTGTTTTGGTTTGAGCATTAGCAAGTAGTCGGCTCTATGAAATCCAAACGAATACACCAAGTCATATCAATATCATAAATTTATTTAAGCTCTGGTAGACACAAGAGAGTAGAACATGGACTTATTAACTATAATTTTATATTATTTAAACATTAGATGATCAAGTGAAATATATTTGAGAATGCAACAACCAACTATCAAATCAAAACATGATGAATAAGTTTGTTCTATTAATATTTTATTGAAAATAGTGAGTTATCTTAACCTCTTTTAGATTTGTAATTAATGCATAAAGGAAAGGGAAAATACAATTACAAATAAATGTTTAGTTATTTAAGCAAACATGTACATACACATCTGTCTAAGCATATTTAGATGAACTAAATCCAGATTTAGAAATACAGCCTTTGAAGAACCACCTGAATAAATGTTTTTCTACACCTTAAAATATACTTTATTACCCAGAGGAATATGTTGAAACTAATGCTTAATGAAACTATTTACTCCATCCAAAATGTGCCTACATTTCAATTGTATAAAAATGTAAAAAAACTATTTTCACTTTATTGTTACATATTTTAAAAGTACTAAGTATTTGAAGGGCACTGAGCATTTAACTTTAATTTAACCTTAATATCTCCCTTTTTGCCAGTTAGAAAAGTGATATGAACTTTTTATTGAGTTGTTGCACCCCACTGATTTCCTGAAATACTCAAAATGTCATGTATTTTGTAAATTTTAATATTTTGTTAAATGACTAGAATTACTCTAAAATATCCTAAAGCAACACTTGGAAATCATCCTTCGCCAGAGATGAGAAGTGTTCATGAGTTCTCTATTCTGTTCCATTGGTCTATGTGTCTGTTCTAGTACCAGTACCATGCTGTTTTGGTTACTGTAGCCTTGTAGTATAGTTTGAAGTCAGATAGCTTGATGCCTCCAGCTTTGTTCTTTTTGCTTAGGATTGTCTTGTCTATACAGGCTCCTTTTTAGTTCCATATGAATTTTAAGATAGTTTTATTTTATTTTATTTTGAGACAGGGTCTCGCTCTGTCACCCAGGCTGGAGTGCAGTGGCGTGATCTCGGCTCACTGCAAGCTCTGCCTCCCGGGTTCACGCCATTCTCCTGCCTCAGCCTCTCCGAGTAGCTGGGACTACAAGTGCCCGCCACCATGCCCGGCTAATTTTTTGTATTTTTAGTAGAGACGGGGTTTCACCGTGGTCTCGATCTCCTGACCTCGTGATCCGCCCGCCTCGGCCTCCCAAAGTGCTGGGATTACAAGCGTGAGCCACCGTGCCTGGCCGATAGTTTTATTTTTAATTCTGTGAAGAATGTCAATGGTACTTTAATAGGAATAAGCATTGAATGAACAAATTTTTGGGGGCAGTATGGCCATTTTCACAATATTGATACTTCCTATCCATGAGCAAGGGATGTTTTTTCATTTGTTTGTGTCCTCCCTGATTTCCTTGAGCAGTGGTTTGTAGTTCCCTTTCAAGAAGTACTTCCTTCCTTTGTTAGCTGTATTCCTAGGTATTTTTCTCTTTGTAGCAATTGTGAATAGGAAATCATTCATAATTTGGCTCTTTGCTTGCCCGTTGTTGGTGTATTAGAATGCAAGCGACTTTTGTACAATGATTTTGTATCCTGAGACTGCTGAAGTTGCTTAGCAGCTTAAGAAGCTTTTGGGCTGAGATCATGGGGTTTTCTAGATGCAGGATCATGTCATCTGCAAACAAAAATAATTTGACTTTCTCTCTTCCTATTTGAATACACTACATTTTTTTCTCCTGCCAGATTGCCCTGGCCAGAACCTCCAATACTATATTGAATAGGAGTAGTGAGAGAGGACAGCCTTGTCTTGTGCTGGTTTTCATGGGGAATGCTTCCAGCTTTTGCCCATTCAGTATTATATTGGCTGTTGGTTTGTTCTCACTTATAGATGGGTGCTGAATGATGAGAACACATGGGCACATGGGTGGGAACAACACACACTGGGGCCTGCTAGAGGAGGAGGGTGGTGGGAGGGAGAGCATCAGGAAAAATAGCTAATGGATGCTGGGCTTCATACCTAGATGATGGGATGATCCTTGCAGCAAACCACTACGGCACACGTTTACATATGTAGCAAACCTGCACATCCTGTACATGTACCCCTGAACTTAAAATAAAAGTTGAAGAAAAAAAAGATTATACAAAAAGCGCTGGCTGACTTGAGAACTAGTTTGTGCACAGAGATGATGGTATATCAGAGCAAATGTACTGAAATCTTCCATCCTCAACATACTACAAAAATTTTCACAGGCTGGGCCCAGTGACTCACGCCTGTAATCCCAGCACTTTGGGAGGCCGAGGAGGGCAGATCACTAGGTCAGGAGATCGAGACCATCCTGGCTAACACGGTGAAACCCATGTCAACTAAAAATACAAAAAAAATTAGCCAGGCATGGTGGCGGGTGCCTGTAGTCCCAGCTACTTGGGAGGCTGAGGCAGGAGAATGGTGTGAACCTGGGAGGCGGAGCTTGCAGTGAGCAGAGATAGCATCACTGCAGTCTGGCCTGGGCAAAAGAGAAAGACCCTGTCTCAAAAAAAAAAAAAAAAAATTCATAATAGTCATAGTTTTTATATCACTTTAGAGTCAATATTCAGAATAATTAGAAACTAATTAGCTCTCATTTGTTTTGATGACTGTTTTTTTCTGGGAAGAGCTTGATCACATGCTTACAATTTCCATTTATGTATTATAAGGAGCAGTGTATGGCTGCTCTGTTTAATTTATGACTTTGGCCAGGATACATAAACCTAATTACTATTTTTCATTAAGTTTTTAATTGCTATTAAATTAGTATTTTAGTAAATTAAAATTTAATTTATAAATTTAAAGTAACACTTTAAAATAAAATAACATTTAGTAATTAAATATCAAATTAGTATTAAGGGAGATGATTGCTGAAAAAATATGAAGTTGATATTTGATGATATAATAAGAGGTAATAAAAGTGTGTGGAGTTTGTTGGAGCATAACTCAAAATTGTATGCAAAGAAAGCAGTCTGCATTCTTTATTAACTATTTGGCATAATAAATATTGCGGGCTTACTTGAGGTCCCAGATACAAGAATTGCCATAATGAGTCAGAATGATGTCGATTCTAAAAGAAAAGTGGTGCTGTATATGATCCAGTAATTTTATTTGATTTAGGCTAGGTTTAATAGGAATCCCTACTGAGAACTTGTCTGTATTTATTGCAAGCTTCAACAGTTATTCACCACTATCACCATTCCTCAACCTTCCACCCTACTTCCTATGTTCTCAGCCTTTTTCTGTCACTAGGCTCAGTAGGAAGGAAGGATAAATGGCAAATGTTGGATGGGACCAATATTTAATAGGGTTGGTTAAATAGAATATTTGAAAATCATAATATTAAACAAATGAACAATGAAACAATAAAATTTTCAAACTCTATTTGATAGGTGGAAAAAAGAATTAAATTAGGACTTCAAATTAAACTTGATTATATATGTGTAGATAAAATGTAGAATGAATTGTAAATAACATTCTGAAATGCGACTTAAAATGTCCTCTTTAACATTCTAATGCTGATTATATTAATTGTAATGTAGATTACGGTCACTGTGTGCTCTCATTAGAAATAAAGCTTAAAAACTAAGTCATGTCACTATTAAACTTCTTATTGCAAATTATAAATCAGAAGTTTCTCTGCCATAGTCATTGATTTTATTAGAGTTGAGAGCAGTTCTTAGTAGGCAGGTCTTATGCAATAGATGTGAGCAGCGGAAAACTAGTAAATACATCTGAGAATTGCCCAGTTGTGGCTCATATTATAAAGAGCAGGAAGAAAAGTAATAAACTGCTTGACTGTCTGACTGCTGATGACCAACTGCAAGACTGGTTGAATTTTATGAATTTATGTCTAAAATATAGGAGTACATTTTTTCAGCAGCCGAAATGTTATTACTATTTTATTTGTATAGTATCTTAACTATCATTTAATCTCATCAAATAGTGAAAAGTAAATTAGGAAAGTGAAAGGCAATTTTTAAAAAACAAGCTGAGGGGCTGGGCCCTGTGGCTGGCCAGGCGCAGTGGCTCAGCCCTGTAATCCCAGCACTTTGGTAGGCTGAGGCAGGTGGATCACTTGAGGTCAGGAGTTTGAGACCAGCCTGGCCAACATAGGGAAACCCCGTATGTACTGAAAATACAAAAATTAGCCAGGTGTGGTGGTGTGCACCTGTAATCCCAGCTACTTGGGAGGCTGAAGCAAGAGAATCCCTTGAATCTGGGAGGCAGAGGTTGCAATGAGCCGAGATCACAGCACTGCACTTTAGCCTGGGTGACAGAGTGAGACTCCATCTCAAAAATAAATAAATAAATAAATAAATAAATAAATACGAAATAAACAAGCTCAGGAATTTAGAGAATCAATTCATATTATTTTTCAGAAAAGATCTGAATGCAAGCTGTGATGAAATTCTGAAAAATTGTATTCTAACTTGAAACCTAAAAATCATTCTACCTTCTGAATATGAATTGAATGCTTTTGAATGGAGAATGTACCACAACGCATGTTGTCCTTACTATCCCACAAGAGCAAACGGTAGTTAGACAAACACTGTATTAGGAATGAGGAAAACAGGGTTCTAGGCCTGCCTTTATCATTATTTTTGAGCACTTGGGGAGGTGACTTTACTTTGCCTTGGTTTTCTATTCTGTAATACTACTAGATGACCCGTTAGGTGTCTTCAGTTCTTTTCAACAAAGAAAAACAATTTTCAATTCATTTTAAGGGAATTGGTTTTGGAGGAAAAGCAATTGACCTGACATTTATTGAACAGTCCATAATAAAGTAAAAAAAAAAAAAAAGAGCTATTATTCAGCATTGTTCCCTTTATAAGGTCAACTAAAAACTGACAAACTCATGCTTGAGTTCTGAGTGGACACTCATTTAACGTATCATGAACCATGTGCAGCAATTATAGTAGGATGGTAATACATATTTACACCACAGTTCAGTTGTAAAAGAACTCTAAAGTTTTTACTTATGTTTGTAAAGAAATCAAAAAGCTATTTTAACCAAAAATCTTTTAAATAATTTTAATTACAGACACTTCCATATTTATTTCATAAATACCCATTTTGTCTTTAAATTTTGCCAGTTTCATGGAACTAATAATAATAGAGTGTAACATAAAAATAAGGTAAAGTTTTGTAGGATCCTAATGTAAAGAAAATACTACAGGCTTTTCATAATTATAAATATGTGCTTAAGATGAGAATAACAGAGGCAGTCATGAGAATGTAAATTAGTCCTTTCTGTGCAGATTATCTTAGCTAAAATTGAACATTCCCTATTCCACAGAGAAAACTACAGTTTAAATGCACGTTCATGCAAAGTAAGGTAGTTTTTAATGCTGTTAGGTATGATTCCTGTGCCTCATTTAAGACTGAATGGCTTTTCCCGACAGAATTGTAGTATTTAAAATGCATAAATCCTTTCTCATACTGCAAATACAGTGCAACCACCAACTTTGTGAGATAGAAATCCTTCCAAATTATTTCAGCAACAATGTGGGGAGTTAGGTGAATAACTTCCTCTTTTCTTTGGAAAACAGTTTCACTTTTAAGCACTAAAAGCATTCTTGTCATGCCCTGGGAAATAAACTTCCAATGCCATTAACTGTTCTGTCATACTGCAAACGGAGAGTCTGCTATTTCTTAAAATCAGTAATGAAAGTTTCAGTGAAATTAGTGAATGGTCATCTGACTAATACACCTACAAGTTATTCTGGGGAGAAATAGTTATATTTTCTTTATATAAAAGATGTTCACTCTGATAATTTATCTTCAATTTATCAAGACCAACAAATGTGAAATACCTTCATTATGTCGTATTAGCTCAGCTTGATAATACCCAAGTGCTAAGTTAATTAACGTAGTTATTAGGGTTTCATGGAGTGGAAATATGAAAATCCTTAGCCACAATTTAAATCATGTTTTTAGGATCCTCATATATCTCCCAATACATGAATAGAATATTTGGAAGACAGGAGAGCAATAATTCATTTTTTCAAAATAATATAATAAACCCGTCAGTTAATTTTCAATTATTGAAATGCCCTTCAAGTATTTTTAATATTGTCATCTAGTGGAATTAATTTAATTGTTGTTTCCTCATATTGAGTGCACAGGCATGAAGTGATTAGACTTACAAACTACTGGGCTAAGTAGTTGTTTATGTGATTTCAGTTATTGCACATACATTTACAAAAATTTGTTTTTGACAGGTAGTCAACTATATTAGATGTTTTGAGAGGTAGATTTTCTGCATTTGAAGATTACAAAAAATACTGTGTGTCTGGTTGGTAGTTGTTTTTTTCACTTAACCCTTAGAAGTTTGGTTCAGCAGACTAACATGAATACTTACTTCAAAACTGAAAACGTTTGGGAAAAAATGTCTCAAACATACGGTAACACTATTAATATGACTGTAAAAGTGCACTGCTTTTGGTATTTTAGATAAGTTAAATATCCCAGAATGCTTAAAATATAAGAAAAACCAGTTCACCGTTTTTCATTACTTCATTTTATTTGATTTGCTACATTATTTTATTTGAAATCAATCAAGCATACTATATATATATATATATATATATATATATATACACACACACACAGTTACTTAAATTTGGGCGTATGCATGTATGCGTAAGATAATTTTATGAGTACATTACGATATACATGTAAATAAATAAATGCATAGTTTGAATATATCATGGCTAATTTAATTAATTTCATCTATGCCAATCTAGTATTACAGGTTATGTTTTATTTCTATTTTGTTATTAATTAAATTATACACTATTTAAATATTTTAACACCTTTCAGGATTTGTTTTTAATTTTTAATAATTTTTATATGGTGAAAATTTACTAATTTAAATTTTAAAAATGTAATTTTTATATGGTGAAAAATTATTATAAATTATTGAAAATAAGGTGATGTGCAAAAATAGACTTTGTGGTCTTTTTCACTTTTTTCTTTTATCTTAGGCTACGGTTGACTGTATAAGATAATATATTATCATAGGTTCATTAGTAAAGTGTGAGCTTATTATTCAAGAAACTGTTGTCTACTATTATGTTTGTGTAGACTTATGACTGAAATGACTGATTGTAACTATAGATTAAATGCAATTGTTACCATATTTACTTACTAACTCAACTTCCTCATTCTTCCCAAATTCCAACAAATATATTTTCAGAACACAATGAATCCAATTAGCTACACAGGTAAACTATACCAGTCTTTTTGGTCTGATCTGTTATGTTGTTCCTTAACTTGACTCATCATTTCAACATATTGAAGCTTGTGACTCCTAGTATCATGCACTGACAAAAACTAGTTGGTCTTCCTAGAAGGGAATTTTGTAGGTTACCTGGGGTGTATATATATATACACACACACAATAGGTGCTGTATATACATATATATATAGGTGCTCCAGGGTTGGGTTCAGGTATACTTAAAATCATTACATCCTCTTGCTGAATTGACCACTTTGTCATTATGCAGTGACTTTCTTTGTCTCTTATCGTTTTTGTCTTGATATCTATCTTGTCTTATATAACTGTTCTGCTCTTTTTTTTGGTTTTCATTGGCAGGTATATTTTTGGCAGATATATTTTTCTATCCCCTTATTTCCTGGCTATGTGCCTTCATAGGTGTGTTTCTTTATAAGTGTGTTTCTTTTAGACAACAGATCAATGAGTCTTTTTTTTTCTCCAATCCATTAAGCCATTCTGTCTTTTCATTGGAGAGTTTAGTAAATTTACATACCATGTTATTATTGATAAGTAAAGACTTGCTCTTGCTGTTTTGTTATTAGTTTTCTTGTGGATTTGTGGCTTTTTCTTTCTTTTTGCTTTCCTGTATTTTGTTTATTGAAGGTGATTTTCTCTGGTGATACAAATTAGTTTCTTGTTTTTAACTTTTTCTGTATTCTTTGTGTGCTTTTGGTTTGAAATTACTGTGAGGCTCGTAAATATCATCCTATAAGTGATTATTTCAAGCTGATAACACTGTTTGCATAAACAAAAAAAGCACACAAAAAGAAAAGTAATAAAAACTATGCCTTAATTTTGTTTGCCTGCTTTTTTACTTTCTGTTGTTTCTGTTTATATCTTATTGTACTGTCTATGTCTTGAAAGTTGTTGTAATTGTTATTTTTTATTGCTTCATCATTTAGTTTTTTACTTAGGAAAACAGTTTATACACTACAGTTACAGTAATTTTCTTATTTACCCAGGAGTCATTCAAAAGCAGGTTGTTTAATTTCCATGTAGTTGTATAGTTTTGAGTGAATTTCTTAATTTTGAGTTCTAATTTGTGCTGTGGTCTGAGAGATTGTTTATTATAATTTCAGTTCCTTCGTACTTGCTGAGGAGTATTTTACTTCCAGTTATGTGATCAGTTTTATAGTAAGTGCCATGTGGCAAAGAATGAATATTCTGTTGTTTTTGGGTAAAGAGCTCTGTAGATATTTATCAGGTCCACTTGATCCAGAGCTGAGATCAAGCCCTGAAAATTTTTGTTAATATTCTGTCTCAAGGATTGATCTAATATTGTCAGTGGGGTGTTAAAGTCTCCCACTAGAGTTGAACAATGAGAACACATGGACACAGGGAGGGGAACATCACACACTGGGGTCTGTTGGGGGGTGGGGGTCTAGGGGAGGGACAGCATTAGGAGAAATACCTAATGGAGATGATGAGTTGATGGGTGCAGCAAACCACAAAGACACATGTATACCTATGTAACAAACCTGCACGTTCTGCACATGTATCCCAGAACTTAAAGTATAATAAAAAAAAATAAATAGATCTCTCACTATTGTTGTGTGGGAGTCTAAGTCTCTTTGGAGGTCTCTAAGAATTTGTTTTATGAATCTGGGTGCTCTTGGATAATTAGCTCTTCTTGTTGAATTGAAGCCTTTACCATTATGTAATGCCCTTCTTTGTCTTTTTTGATTACTGTTTGTTTAAATAATCTTATTTTCAGAAACTAGGATTGCAACCCCTGCTTTTTTCTGCTTTTTATTTGCTTGGTAATTTTTTCTCTATCCCTTTATTTTGAGCCTGTGTGTGTCTTTGCATGTGAGATGGTTCTCTTGAATACAGCACTCTGATGGGTCTTCACTCTATCCACCTTGCCATTTTGTGCCTTTTAATTGGGGGATTTAGCCTATTTACATGTAAGTTTAATATGGTTATGTGTGAATTGGATCCTGCCATCATGATGCTAGCTAGTTATTTTACGGACTTGTTAATGTAGTTGCTTCATAGTTTCATTGGTCTGTGTACTTCAGTGTGTTTTTGTAGTGGATCATAATGGTGCTTCCTTTCCATATCTAGTGCTTCTTTCAGGAGCTCTTGCAAGGGAGACCTAGTGGTGATGAATTCCCTCAGCAATTGCTTGTCTGAAAAGTATTTTATTTCTCCTTCATTTATGGAGCTTAGTTAGGCCAGATAAGAAATTCTAGGTTGGCAATTCTTTCTTTAAGAATGTTGAATATTGGCTCCCAATCTTTTCTGGCTTGTAGAGTTATCACTGAGAGGTCCTCTGCTAGTCTGATGGGCTCCCCTTTGCAGGTGACCTGGCCTTTCTCATGGGCTGTCCTTAATATTTTTTTCCTTCATTTCCACCTTGGGGAACTGATGATTACGTGTCTTGGGATTGATCTTCTCATGGAGTATCTTACTGGGGTTCTCTGGATTTCCAGAATTTGAATGTTGGCCTGTCTTGCTAGGTTGGGGAAGTTCTCCTGTATATCTTGAAGTATGTTTTTCAACTTGGTTCCATTTCCATTCTCTCTTTCAGGCACCCTAATCAGTTTTAGGTTTGGTCTTTTTACATAATTTGATAGTTCTCAGAGGTTTTATTCATTCCTTTTTATTCTTTTTTTCTGTAATCTTGTCTGCCTGTCTAATTTTGGCAAGATAATCTTCAAACTCTATATCGTTTCTTCTGTTTGGTCTATTCAGCTATTGATACTTGTGGTTGAATTGTGAAGTTCTTGCGTTTTTCAGCTCCATTGGGTCATTTGTTTTTCTCTCTAAACTGGTTATTCTGCATAACAGCTCCGGTAATGTTTTATCATGGTTCTCAGGTTCTTTGCATTGGGTTGGAACATACGTCTTTAGCTCAGCAAATTTCATTATTACCTACCTTCTGAAACCTACTTCTGTCAATTCAGCCATCTCAGCCTCAATCCAGTTCTGAGTGCTTGCTAGAGAGGTGTTGTGATCATTTGGTGGAGAGGAGGCACTGTGGCTTTTTGAGTTTTCAGCATTTTTGCATTGATTCTTTCTCATCTCCATGAGCTTATCTACCTTGGATCTTAGAGGCTGCTGACCTTTGGATGGAATTTTTGTGGGGTCTTTTTGTTGATGTTGCTGCTTTCTGTTTGTTTGCTTTTAACAGTCAAGCTCCTCTTCTGTAGGGCTGTTGCGATTGCTGGGAGTCCACTCCAGACCCTATTCACCTGGGACACTCCCACACCTGGAGGTGTCACCAGTGGAGGCTGCAGAACAGCAAAGATGGCTGCCTGCTCCTTCCTCTGGGAGCTTTGTCCCAGAGGGCCACTGAACTTATGCCAGCTGGAATGCTCCTATATAAGGTGTCTGGTGACCCCTGTTGGAGCATCTCATACAGTCAAAGGGCATGGGATCAGGGACCCACTCAACAAAGTACCCTGGATGCCCCTTGGCCGAGTAGGTGTTCTACACTGGGGAGGATCCCCCTCATCCGGACTGCCTGGACTTTTCAGAGCCAGCAGGCAGGAAAAACTAAGTCTGCTGATCCATGGAGACTGTGGCTGCCCCTCTCACCAGGAGCTCTGTCTCAGGGATATCAGAGTTCTATCTGTAAACCGGCTGGAGTTGCTGAAATTTCCGCATGGAGGCCCGACTCAGTGAAGAGGGATGGATCCTAGTCCCATCTAAAGAAGTAGTCAGGCCATGATCTGCCACAGCCACTGTGCGGTGCTGTGGGGAATTTCTTCTGGTCCAAGTAGCCCAGTCTCCCTCTCACTGGCAGGGAAAAAAGGCCTACTGAAGCTGCAGTGATGGCGGTTGGTCCTCCCCCTGGGAACTCAGTCATTTAGGCACTCTCCAACCTGCTGCCACTGGCCACAACCCAAGTGGCTGCTGAGAGTCTGCACAGCTCTGTGCTTGGGACCCAAGGCCCTGGTAGCCTGGGCTCATGAAGGGATCTCCTGATCAGCGGGTTGCATAGATCCATGGAAAAAGAATGATTTCCCGAGTTCGGTAACACAATCACTCACTGCCTCTCTTGGGTGGAGCTGGGAGCTCCCTTTGCCCCATCTGGCTCCTGGGTGGGCCATTGCTCCACCCTGCTTTTCCTCACTTTCTGTGGGTCATGCCAACAACCTAGTCAGTCTCAGTGAGAGAACCTGGATACTTCAGTTGAAGGTGCAGGATTCACTCACCGAGTTCATTTTTCTTGGTGAGAGCTGCTGACCACCGTTTCTTCTAATCAGCCATCTTGACTTCTCCTCCATAGTAGGATTTATTAACATGTTTCATTTTGCAATTCATAGAATAAATAAAGATAAAAAAATCTGTAAGAAATAGTGGGTCTAAACAATACCGTCAACCACATTGACCTACTTGGATACTTATACATAGACAAACGCTATATCCCAAAACTATAGACTATGCACCTTTTTTTCAAGTGCACATGGTACATTAACCAAGGTAGACCATTGATATGTTTTGGCTGTGTCCCCACCCAAATCTTATCTTGAATTGTAGCTCCCATAATTCCCACATGTTGTGGGAGTGACCCAGTGTGAGATAATTGAGTAATGGGGATAGTTTTGCCCATACTGCTCTCATGGTACTGAATAAGTCTCACGAGATCTGATGGTTTTATAAGGGGAAACCTCTTTCCCTTGGCCCTCATTCTCTCTTGCCTATTGCCATGTAAAACATGCCTTTTGCTTCCACCATGATTGTGAGGCCTCCCCAGCCACGTGAACTGTGAGTCCATTAAACCTCTTTTTCTTTATAAATTACCTAGTCTCGGGCATGTCTTTATCAGCAGTGTGAAAACGAACTAATACAGTAAATTGGTACTGAGAGTGGGGTGCTGCTGTAAAAATGCTTGCAAATGTGGGACATGACTTTGGAATTAGGTTACAGGCAGCGATTGGAACAGTTTGGAGGGCTCTGAAGCAGATAGAAAAATGTAGGAATGTTTAGAACTTCCTAGAGACCTGATGAATGGCTTCTAACAAAATGCTGACAATAATATGGACAATGAAGTCCAGGCTCAGGTGGTCTCAGATGGAGATGAGGAACTTGTTGAACATTGGAGTAAAGGTGACTCTTGCTATGTTTTAGCAAAGAGACTGGTGGCATTTTGCCCCTGCCCTAGAGATTTGTGTAACTTTGAAATTGAGGGAGATCATTTAGGGTATCTGGCAGAAGAAATTTCTAAGCAGCAAAGCATTCAAAAGGTGACTTTAGTGCTGTTAAAAAAATTCAGTTTTAAAAGGGAAACAGAGAATAAAAGTTCAGAAAATTTGCAGCCTGATGATTTGATAGAAAAGAAAAATCAATTTTCTGAGGAGAAATTCAAGCCGGCTTCAGAAATCTGCATAAGTAACCAGGAGCCAAATGTGAATCCCCAAGACAACAGGGAAAATGTCTCCAAAGCATTTCAGAGACATTTGAGGCAGCCCTTCCAATCACAGACCTAAAGGCCTAGAAAAAAAAAATGGGTTTGTGGTCCTGGCCCAGGGTCCCCCTGTTATGCACAGGCTAGGGACTTGGTTCTCTGTGTCCCCGCTGCTCTAGCCATGACTAAAACGGACCAAGATACAGCTTTGGCCATGGCTTCAGAAGGTGCAAGCCCCAAGCCTTGGCAGCTTCCACATGGTGTTGAGCCTGTGAGTGCACAGAAGTCAAGAATTGAGGTTTAGGAACCTCCACCTAGATTTCAGAGTGCGTATGGAAATGCCTAGATGTCCAGGCAGAAGTTTGCTTCAGGAGCAGGGTCCTCATTGAGAACCTCTGCTAGAACACTGCAGAAAGAAAATATGGGGTTGAAGCCCCCACATAAAGTCCCCACTGAGGCAGTGCCTAGTGGAGCTATAAGAAGAGGATCACCATCCTCCAGGCCCCATAATGGTACATCCACCAATAGCTCGCACTGTGCACCTGGAAAAGCCACAGACACACAACACTAGCCCATGAAAGCATCCAGGAGGGAGGCTGCACCCTGCAAAGCCATGGGGTGGAGCTGACCAAGACTATGGGAACTCACCTCTTGCATTAGCGTGACCTGGATGTGAGACATGGAGTCAAAGGAGATCATTTTGATGCTTTAAGATTTCATTGCCTCACTGGATTCTGGAATTACATGGGGCCTGTAGTCCCTTTGTTTTGGCCAATGTCTTCCATTTGGAAAGAGTGTATTTATCCAATGCCTATACTCCTATTGTATCTAGGAAATAGCAAACTTGCTTTTGATTTTACAGTCTCATAGGTGGAAGTGACTTGCCTTGTGTCAGATCAGACTTTGGACTGTGGATTTTTTTTTTAGATGGATTCTCTCTCTGTTACCCAGGCTGGAGTGCAGTGGTGCAATCTCGGCTCACTGCAACCTCTGCCTCCCAGGTTCAAGTGATTCTCCTGCCTCAGCCTCCCAAGTAGCTGGGATTACAGGCATGTGCCACCATGCCTGGCTAATTTTGTGTATTTTTAGTGGAGACAGGGTTTCTCCATGTTGGTCAGGCTAGTCTCGAAATCCCAACCTTAGATGATCCTCCTGCCTTGGCCTCCCAAAGTTCTGGGATTACAGGCATGAGCCACTGCATCTGGCCTTGGACTGTGGACTTTTAAGTTAATGCTAAAATGAGTTAAGACTTTGGGGAACTGTTGGGAAGGCATGATAGGTTTTGAAATGTGAAGACATGAAATTTGGGAGGGGCAGGGGAGGAATGATATGGTTTGGCTCTGTGTTCCCACCAAATCTCATCTTGAATTGTAGCTCCCATAATTCCTACATGTTATGGGAGGGACTCAGTTGGAGGCAATTGAATCATGGTGGCAGTTTCCCCCATACTGTTCCCATGATAGTGAATAAGTCTCACAAGATCTGATGGTTTTAAAAGGGGAAACCTCTTTTGCTTGGCCCTTATTGTCTCTTGCCTGCTTCAGTGTGGGTCCTGCCTTTCACTTTTTGCCATGATTGTGAGGCCTCTTCAGCCACGTGGAACTGTAAGTTTATTAAACCTCTTTTTCTTTATAAATTACTGAGTCTTGGGTATGTCTTTATCAGCAGCATGAAAATGCACTATTACAACCATTTTCTAGGTTATTAAAAAACTTATTGAATTCGAATTCAAATGAATTGAAAGCACACATAATATATTTATTTATGTTAATGGAATTAAAATATAAATAATAAGCTATCTTGGAAAAATCACAATATTTGGAAATTAAACAATATACTTTGATGAGACAATGATGAAATAAAAAAGAAAATATTTTAAATGGAATTGTAATAAAAATAAAATATATCAAAATTTATGGGATGCAACTAACTAAAACAGTGTCCAGAGTAAATATTAAAACTTTAAATAATTATATTAGTGATGAAGGGAAATCTAAAATTAATGTTGTAAGATTTTACATTAAGAAGCTGGAAAAATAAGTGCAAAATAAACCCAAAGCAAGGATAAAGAAATTATGAATTTCTCAACAATATAGAAAACAAATATTTAAGAAAATTAACAAGGCAAATGTTCATCTTTTGAAATATTTAATAAAATTGATATACCCTCAGCTAGACTGATCAAAAAAATACATGAAAGCAAAAATCACCATTATCAGTAGTAAAAGAGAGTATCTTCTCAGATCCTACAGATGGTGAAAAGATCATCAGAAAATAATTATGAACAACTTTTTCCCAAAGAAATTGAACAATTTAGAAGAGATAGACAAATTTATTGAAAGGCAGGAGCTACCAAATCTCTCTCAAAAGGAAGATACATAATCGAAATAGTTCTGTGTTTATTAAAGGGATTAACTTTGTTGTTAAAAATATTCCCCTAAAGAAAACTCCAGATCTAGATGGCTTCTCAGGTGAAGTTTAGCAAATATTTATGAAAGAAAGGATAACAATTCTACATAAGTTGTTTTCAAAAAATACAGGTGGAAAGTAATCATGACAACTGATTTTTAAGGCCAGCATTATTCTCTTTTTTTCCTTTTTTTTTTTTTTTTTTTGAGATGGAATTTTGCTCTTGTTGCCCAGGCTGAAGTGTAATGGCGCAATCAGGGCTCACCACAATCTCCGCCTTGGGGGTACAAGTGATTCTCCTGCCTCAGCTTCCAGAGTAGCTGGGATTACAGGCATGTGCCATCATGCCCAGCTAATTTTGTATTTTTAGTAGAGACAGGGTTTCTCCATGTTGGTTATACAGTCCCATGGGCTGTACAGGATGCAGGATGCTGGCATCTGCTGGGTTTCTGGGTAGACCTCAGAAAGCTTACAATCATGGCAGAAGGCAAAGTGCAGTCAGCATTGTACATAACTGGAGCAGGAAAGGGGGGGTGCTACACACTTTTAAACAAGCAGATCTCACTCACTATCAAAAGAACAGCATCAAGAGGATGGTTTAGCATTCATGAAGGATTCACCCCCATAATCCGATCACCTTCCACCAGGCCCCCCGCCTCCAACATTGGGGATTACAATTCCACATGAGATTTGGGCAGGGTCACAGATCCAAACCATATTAATTGTCCTTTCCAAATTCAAAAGCCAAATGTAAATAGTACTTTCTTTTTTATTCTTTTGAGACGGAGTCTCTCTCTGTCACCCAGGCTGGAGTGCAGCGGCACTATCTCAGCTCACTGCAAGCTCCGCCTCCCGGGTTCATGCCATTCTCCTGCCTCAGCCTCCCGAGTAGCTGGGACTACAGTGTCCACCACCACGCCTAGCTAATTTTTTGTATTTTTAGTAGAGATGGGGTTTCACTGTGTTAGCCAGGATGGTCTCGATCTCCTGACCTCATGATCCGCCCACCTCGGCCTCCCAAAGTGCTGGGATTACAGGCGCGAGCCACCGCGCCCGGCCAAATAGTGCTTTAGAAGAATACTAAACCCCTGGCATGAGAACATTTTGCATCAAATGTGATGTCAAAGTTGAGTGCATTATTTCAATAATACCCATAATATCATAAAATATAAAATGATAAAGTAATTAAAAGTTTGGCTTTTCTGTACATTCTATTTTAACTTTGGATGGCTTTGGGTGTTTAAAGTGTTTAAAAATACTTTACAGTTACATGATAAAGAATAGTATGTAACATAATATTCAATAATATTATTCATGGGTTATTTTTAGTTGCTAAGGTAATTCAGAGGCTTTTTTAAAATAACAAGACTTAATTGCAATATTCATCAAATACTACTTCTAAAGAAGAAAAATAGACTTTTTACTGCCTACTGCTGACTGAACCAGTGTAAGGTGGTCATTACACTCATTTTACTGATGTGGCAATAAACTGATAATACAAAAAAATGCTACACTTATTGGTTAATTAGAAATCCTACAGCAAATGAAAGTCACTTGTCATTGTTTAATTGTTGTTGATATCGTGAGCTCTGTATTGCTGTACAGGCAGCATTTTAAAATACAAAGAATATTTTTGTGCCACTGCGGACAGTTTGTTTCATTGACTGAGAATTGCGTTATTTTCAACATTTTATTCTACTTGCAATCCTAGACTGTTAATAACAATTTGCTTAAACCTGATCTTTGTTAAACTAGGTAACCTATTTAATTTAGACTTCAAACTATATAAGAGTAAGACTATGGAAACTTGAATAATTTAACCTAAAATACAATTATTGAACTATGGATTGATTAATGGTCTGGTGTAGAATAAACATACTTTATTAACATAAAGTATAGCTGTATTTATACCTATAAAGTAGCAACATTTAATGATACTTTCTTAGAAAGTCCCCACACTCACCAAGTTCTTGTCTGCCTACCTATGTAGGTTCCAAATTACTAACTTGGTGATGATCACTTAATTAAATTGGTGTCCAGCAAATTCCAGTAGATATTGTAGAAATATTAGGTGAAAATGGGGTTACTCATCTTATGGTATTTTTTCCTAGTGTATCCTTTGGCTGCCCTGGTTAGTTTACGTGAATACATTGAAGTTATCAATCTTCACAGATTATCCCCAACAATACAGAACTTAGTCACATAAGTCTCTAAATAAAAAGTTAAAATCTTGATTGAATGTTTCAAACAACTCAGCTATGCATTTGTACCACATTTAACTAAACACTGATGTGTCAGACCATTAGATGAGTCATATATTTCTCATTCATTGTTTTGAAAAGACCAAATGATGAACTCTACACAGAAGCCTTTTTTTTTTTTTGGCTGAAATTAGCATATCGGTTACAACCTGATACGGCCCTAAAACACAATATTGACAGTCTTCAGTGGGGCAATTAGGAAGCTGTTGAAAGTGCAAGAAATCAAAAAGAAAGATCAAAAGCAATTTTACAGCATCTTATTTCTTTTCATGAGAGTTCAGCTTAGAACATTGATCAAATAGTGTGTATAAGACCTTTATCATACAAAATTTGCTATCAGAGATGAACAGATACATTAAATGGAACAGTTTGACTGGAAATATTTGTATAATGAACATTCAATTCTGCTTTGGAATGACATTAAGAAAAACATCTTTAAAATATATATTTGCTCTCAAATTGATAGCGATTAGAAAATAATAGGGAGCATCAGCAGAGTGCATTTAATCATGTCTATGAACTTGATATCTGAATTTTGAAAGACTGGGATTTTCTCCTCTATTACTTAAAACATATTCTACATCATCCAATTAAAAATGTGATTTAATAGATAGTTCTCAAAAGTAATCTAAAGGTTAAAAACATGTAAGCATTTAGAAAGTAGAAAAATATTTGTCCAAATGAATTTAATATCATAAGAGCAAATTTTCCTTCTGAGCCAAAATAGATGAATTATGCTCTGACAGTGATCTTTATTGAATTGTGCTAAAAATATTTCGATATACTGTAATTTTTTCTGACTTCTTCTCAGTAAATGCAGATGGCAACAGTTCACTTGTAAATGGTTTCGAAGAAGAGATATTGAAGCAATATTCTCTGAAATCTATTCTTTGCAGATAGCTATTTCTATTACTCTGCTGTATATTCCATCTTCTCAGTGTAATCCATTGATGTGTGTAATGCCAGAAATTTTGTCCATCATTTAAATAATAATTTTATTTCAAGTTTCCTTTTCAACATGATAAAATGATCAGCTATATGACTGCATCACAATTTTCCTAGGGAAGAATTACTGTGATATTCACAGAGTTTTTTACTACAGTGTGAGAGGCTAATATATTTCTCTAGGAAGAATATTCAATTCATAAACATTAAATGTTATTAATGAGTTACAGAAGCCTTCAGAGAATGTTGTTTAAAGTATAATTAAATTGAACCTCGCTAATTCACAATGCATGTTATTTTGAACCTGCATTGAGTTCATCTGTAAGGGTCCCATACTTTCTTCTTGAAAAATAGTTTTTAAGATAATTAAATGGGGTTGGTATTTAAGAAAGACTGTACAGTGTACTAAAAATATATATATTTAAAATAATATTTTAGCAACATTCATTCATATAGAAATCCCGAAAATGTTTATTACACTTCTGTCCTTTGTGCATTGTTTAAAATTGATTTACTAGTGGTGGGTGGATTTTCATATACTTGTGTGTGTGTGTATATATATATATGGACGTACATATATATGTGTGTGTGTGTGTGTATATATATATATATACACACACACATATAATTTAACAAAGAGCTTGAAATAATTAAAAGGAATCAAGCAGAAATTTTGGAGTTGAAAAATACAGTTGTCATACTAAGAATGCATTAGTCTTTTAATAGTAGAATTGATCAAACAGAAGAGAGAATTAGTGAGCCTGAAGACAGACTGTATGAAAATACACAGATTAGAAAGAATAAAGAATAAATAATAAAAAACAATAAAACACACCTACAGGATTTAGAAAATAGCCTCAAAAAAGCAAACATAAGGTGTATTGGCCTTAAAGAAGAGGTAGAGAAAATGATGAGGGTAGAAAGTTTATTCAAAGGGGTACTATTTAATAACAGAGAACTTCCCAAACTTAGAGAAATATATCAATATCCAAGTATAAGAAGGCTGTAGAGCACCAAGCAGATTTAACACAAAGAAGACAACCTCAAGGCATTCAATAATGAAATGTCCAGTGGTCACGGACTAAAAAAAAGATCCTAAAAGCACCACAGGGAAAAAGAAAATACAGTGGAGCTCAAATACATCTAGAAGCAGACTTTTCAGTGAAAACCCTACAGGCCAGGACAGACTGGTAAGACAAATTTGAAGTGCTGACAGGAAACAAAACAAAACAACCAACAACAACAAAAAAACCCTTCTACCCTAGAATAGTATGTCTGGTTAAAAATGTTCTTCAAACATGAAGGAGAAATAAAGACTTTTGTAAACAGACAGAAGCTGACATATTTCATTAACACCAGACCTCTCCTACAAAAAATGCTAGAGGGAGTACTTGAATCAGAAAGAAAATGATATTAACAAGAAATCATTTGAAGGTACAAAACTGACTAGGAATAGTAAATGCACAAAAAACCAGAATATTATAACATTGTAACTGTGGTGTGTAATCTACTCTTAGGTAGAAAGAGAAAATGATAAACCTATCAAAAATAATAATTTAGCAACTTTTCAAGACATAAACAGTACAATAACATATAAATATTAACAACAAAAATTTGAAAAGCAAGGGACAAAGTTAAAGCATATAATCTTTATTGGTTTACTTTTTGCTTGTTTGTTTATGCAAGTACTGTTAAGTTCTTACCACCTTAAAAAATGAGGTATAAGATAGTATTTGCAAGCCTCATGGTAATCTCAAAGCAAAAAACATACAATGGATACACAAAAAAATAGAAAGCAAAAAGCTAAATCATATCATCAGGGAAAATCACCTTCATTAAAAAGAATGAAGCTGCCTTTCTAAAAATTGTATCAGTGAGACAATTACAAAAGTGAACAAGATCTGAGCTAACCTACCGCCCCATCTTACCTTTCCCTTAATTATTCCTGGGCTATTAGTACAAGGTAACTTTGAGAGACATTTAGTCTATTGTTTAAATGATAATAGGTCTCACCCAAAACTCAACGGGGCTTTTGTAAAGCTAATGGGAGGCCATCAGTCTAGGCTGAAGAGAGGAGCCGTGTCCTGCTGAGGTGCAGACATAAAAGATTTTCAGCCATTAATCTGAAGATTATAAGATCTGCAACTTCCCCAATTATTCCGCAGATAACACCACTATTGTAGATTGGCCTTTTAAGATATATTTTTCATTTTTTTTTTGCATATCTGACACCCATGGCTCCACCTGGACCAACCAACCCCACCCAATTCATCCTGCAAGAGGACAGCTATGACCCTCTATGATTTCGTTTCCACCCCAAGCAGTCAGCAATGAGCACTCATTACCTGGCCACCCCCACCTCTTTCCCCAAACTGCCTTTGAAAAACTCCTAACTGACAAGCTTTGGATGAGATGATTTGAGTATAAACTCTGACTCCCACATGGGGTGGCTGGCATCATGTCTATTAAACTCTTTCCTGCAATGGCATGGTCTTTCTTTATGCAGCAGGCAGGAAGAACCTCTTGAGAAGTTATAAATCTGGGGGCTCATCTGGGATCCCCTGACCACAGTTTGTTAGTCCCCCCACCAGAATGAGGAACACAGAGGTGATCTCTGGCAGCTGCTTACTTAACTGAAGGCTATCTCTGGTGCTGTCTCTGCTGATGAGGTGCTGTTGACCCATAGGGCTTGGGCCTGACTGCAGTGGAGAAATAGTCTGGAACCTACCTGGTGAACATTCTAGGCACTGTCATCACCTCCACCCTTCCCCTGATCTATTGGCCTTACTAAGATGCACTGTAGCCCTGTCACAGGGACTGGCCCTATCACAGGGATTTTCAGATTGGGGAACAATCTCCTCAGTTGGGTGAAGAATATGGGACTGTTTGAAGGAATGCTCCTCTGGTCTGGAATCAGTTTGGAAGGCCTTCTGTTCATCTTTGTTGTGTGTGTTTGTATTTGTGGATGGGATCTCTGAAGAAACTGCTGATGAAAGTCCAGCAGGCCTACCTCAGAGAAGCCTCCTTATTTGTCTGGTCACATTTGGTAAGCCCTGAAGCAGTTGTTAGTGGAAGGTCAACAGGCCTGACTAGGGGTGATTATCCCCTCTTCAAATTGCCCAACACTACCCATTGAATTCTCAGTCAGAGGTCCCTCCTCACTTTGAATGGATCAAAGAAAACAGGGAGCAAAGGAAATTGGTCAATATTGGGTGTTCAGCAAGGTGACTGATGTCTGTTTTCTTGTGTGTATTTTGTGACAGCTGGGATGGAAAATGTTAATTTGGTTCCCCCAATTAGGTTTCCCCATGCAGCCCATTGGGTGGCATCTTGCAAAATTAAGGGGCTTTTGCCTAAGGCTCCATGAAATGGAAAAAGGTGATTTTCCTTTGTGACTATAGTGCCGTGAGCAGGGTTGCCGTGGCCCCAAGGGAAAGGGAACTTGGAAAACTGGCACGCCAGCAAAAGAAATAGAATGAATTTCTTACCAATCAGGCTTCTGGCCCCTCTCTCTCTTTGTGCAAACCAGTTGAGTGATCTGTAAACATCACTGTTTACACCTCTTATTACATTCTAGTCCCCTATTTTGAGTTTTTATAATTTTCTGCAACTTGGAATGAATACTAAATTGTTTCCAGGCTACAAGTCTCCATACTAATGCTTTCAAAGTTTTGTTTCATTTTTCTTTTTTGACTTGGCCTCAATAAAATTGTCACTACCTCTTTCCTGAGGTCCTGTAAGTTTAAGCTTATTGCTTGTAATACAGGAGAGAGAAAAATGTGTCAGATTGTTACTATTCCTTCTCTATACGTAAAGATCCTTTAAATCTAACACCTGGATAAATTGTACCCAACATTAACCTTTGTTTTTCTTCTGTCTCTATAAAACTGCCTCTTATTAAAATTAGTTTGCCTTCATAAAATAGAGAGGTCTAGCCAATCTGAAATGCCACCTCTTCATGTGGGAAACAGCTGTTTAACTGAGCTGATCTAGTCTCAGGACTTAGACACTGACTCAAAAGATATTTGACTATACCAAAGATGGTATATTTAATTTGCTCGTTCCTGTTTATCCCAATCTGTCTTTCTAACAACCTATGGTTTGTTGTTCACTTAAGTGCTGTATTAGAACTGTGGATGAGAATATTAATGTTTTTGTCATACACCAGTGAGTACACGCAGATGGCTGCAAAGCAGCGATTTTACTCATATTCTCCTGGGACCAACCTCCCCCAATTGTACCACCTGTCAGCAGGAAGAAGCCAGAGTAGTCATTGCTGTTTTTCCATCTCTGTGACCAACATCTTAAGAATAAGGTGAATAAAAGCCAAAGGGGGATTGAAATGACCTTTGCAAAAAATATGTCAGTGAGAAAATTTTGACTATGAGCAACTATATGCTAAAAAATTGGAAAATCTGTAAGAAATGGATAAATTTCTGGGCACATGCCATCTACCAAGATTAAACCATGAAGAACTCTAAAACCTGAACAAACCAATAACGAAAAATGAGATCAAAACTGTAATAAAAATTCTCCCAGGATATAAAAGCCCAAGACCTGATGGCTTCACTACTGAATTGTACCAGAAATTTAAAGAACTAAATCCAAGCCTGCTCAAACTATTCCTAAAAATAGAGGATGAGAAAATACTTCCAAACTCATTCTACAAATCTAGTATTAGCATGATACCAAAGCCAGTCAAAGACACGTTAAAGTAAAAGAAAACAACAGGCCCCAATGTCTCTGATGAATATTGATGTAAAAACCTTAACAAAAAATTAGCAAACTGAATTAAACAATACATTAAAAAGATTATTTATCATGACCAAGAAGTCTTAATTCCTATTACACAAGGGTGGTTCAGCATAAGCAAATCAATCATATCAACAGAATGAAAGAAAAAAACTATGATTATTTCAATTGAAGCCAAAATAATTACATTCAATACCCCTTAATGAGAAAAACTCTGAAAAACTGAACACACTACAACATAATAAAAGCCATATATGACAGACCCACAGCTAGTATCACGCTGAATAGTAAAATAATAAAAGCCTTTCCTCTAAGATTTGCAACGTGACAAGGATGCCCATTTTCACCACTGTTATTCAATATAATACTGGAATTCCTAGCTAGAGCAATCAGACAAGAGAAATACATAAAATACATTTAAATTGGAAAGGAAGAAGTCAAATTATCTTTTTTTGCTGATGACGTAATTCCATATTGGGAAAAAACTAAAGAGTGCAAAAAAAAACCATTAAAACTGATTAAAAAAATTAGTAAATTTGCATGATACGAAATAAAAATACAATAATCAGTAGCATTTCTGTATCCCAACAGTGAATAAACTGAAATAGAAATTAAAAAGTAGTCAATAATAGCCACACATAAAACTAAATACCTAAGAATTGACATAACCAAAGAAGTAAAAATCGTTATAATAAAAAACTATAAAACTGATGAAAAAAATTTCAGAGAACAGCAAAAAAGGTAAAATATTCCACGTTCATGAATTAGAAAAATTAATATTTTTTAAATATCCATATTACACAAAGCCACTACAGATTTAATGTAATCCCTATCAAAATACCAATGGCATTCTTTATAGCAATAGAAAAAAACATTCGTAAAATTCGTATGGGACCACAAAAGACCCAGAATAGCCAAAGTTATCTTAGGCAAAAGAACAAAACTGGAGGAATTATATTACCTGGTTTCAAATTACGTTACAGAGCTATAGTAACCAAACAGCATAAACCTGACATAAAAACAGACACATAGACCAAAGGAACAGAATCGAGAACCTACAAACAAATCCAAACACGTACAATGAACTCGTTTTCTCCAAAAATGCTGAGAACATACATTGGGGAAAAGACAGTCTCTTCAATAAATAGTGCTGGGAAAACTGGATATTCACATGCAGAAGAATGAGTCTAGATCCCCATCTCTCACTACATACAAAAACTAAATCTAAATGGATTAAAGACTTAAATCTAAGACCTCAAACTGTGAAACCATTAAGAGAAAACTATTAAAAGGAAACATTTGAAAAATGCTCAACATCAATCCGGGCAAAGTTTTCTGTAATACCCCACAAGAACAGGCAACCAAAGCAAAAATGTACAAATGGAATCATATCCAGTTAAGAAGCTTCTGCACAGCAAATAAAACAATCAACAAAGTGAAGAGACAACTCACAGAATGGAAGAAACTATTTGCAAATTATCCCCCAGACAAGGTTTTAACAACCGGAACATTTAAGGAGCTCAGCTCAAACAACTGTATTAAAAAACAAAAAACAAAAAAAACGCTGATAACTTAATCAAAAAATGGACACAAAATGTGAGTATACATTTCTCAAAAGATGACATACAAATGGCAAGCAGGCATATGAAAGGGTGCACAATATCATTGATTATCAGGTAATTGCACGTAAAAACTACAATGAGATATTATCTCGCCCCAGTTAAAATGGCTTTTATCTAAAAGACAGGCAATAACAAAAGCTGGAGAGGGTGTGGAGAAAAGGGAACCCCCATACACTATTTGTGGGAATGTAAATTAGTACAACCACTATAGAGGACAGTTTGGAGGGTCCTCACAAAACTAAAAATAGAGCTACTATATGATTCAACAATTCTACTGCTTGATATATACCCCAAAGTACAGAAATTGGATATCTCTGCCCCTTTTTTGACAACTCTGTTCACGATAGACAAGATTTGGAAACAACCTAGGTGTTCCTCAACAGATAAATGGATAAAGAAAATATAAAATTTATACACAATGTAGTACTATTCATTCACATAAAAAATGAGATTCAGTCATTTGCAACAACATGGGTAGAACTAGAGGTTATCATATTAAGTGAAATAAGCCAGGCACAATAAAATCAGCATTGCATGTTCTCAATTATTTGTGGGATCTAAAAATTAAAACAATTGAACTCATGGAGATACAGTGTAGGATATGATTACCAGAGGCTGGGAAGCATAGTAGAGAAAGTGAGTGGGTGGCAGGAATGGTTAATCGTTCCAAAAAGTAGTTAGAATAAATGGATAATGCCTAATAGTTGATAGTACAACAGGATGACTATAGTCAATAATAATTTAACTGTACATTAAAAAATAAAGAATATAGATTGTTTATAACATGAAGGATACATGCTTGAGGGGATGGATAACCCATATTTCATGATATGATTATTACACTTTGCATGCCTGTATCAAAACATCTTATGTGCTCTGATATGGCTTGGCTGCATCCACACCCAAGTCTCATCTTGAATTGTAGCGCCCATAATCCCCATGTGTTGTGGGAGGGACCCAGTGGAGATAATTACATCATGGTGGCAGGTTTTTCTTGTGCTGTTTTTATGGTAGTAAGTAAGTCTCAAGAGATCTGATGGTTTTCTAAAGGGCAGTTCCCCTGCACATGCTCTCTTGCCTGCCGCCATGTAAGGCATGCCTTCTTTCTTCTGCCATGATTGTGAGTCGTTCCCAGCCATGTGGAACTGTGAGCTCATTAAACTTCTTTTTCTTTTTAAATTACCCAGTTTTGGGTATTTCTTCATAGCAGTAAGAAAATGGACTAGTACAGTAAATTGGTACCAGGATTGGGGCACTTTTATTATATTAAGATACCTGAAAATGTGGAAGTGACTTTGGAACTGGGTAACAGGCAGAGATTGGAACAGTTTGTAGGGCTCAGAAGACAGGAAGATGTGGGAAAGTTTGGACGTTCCTAGAGACTTGTTGAATGGTGTTGACTAAAAAGTTCAGGCTGAGGTGGTCCCAGAAGGAGATGAGGAAGTTATTGAGAACTGGAGCAAAGGTGATTATTGCTATGCTTTAGCAAACAGACTGGTAACATTTTTCCCCTGCCCTAGATATCTGTGGAACTTTGAACATGAGAGAGATGATTTAGGGTATCTGGCAGAATAAATTTCTAAGCAGTAAAGCATTCAAGAGGTAACTTGGGTGCTCTTAAATGCATTCAGTTTTACTCATTCACAAAGAAATAGTTTGAAGTTGGAACTTATGTTTAAAATGGGAGCAGAGCATAAAAGTTTGGAAAATTTGCAGCCTGATGATGTAATAGAAAAGAAAAACCCATTTTCTGAGGAAAAATTCAAAGCTGGCTGGAGAAAATTTCATAAGTATTGAGAAGCCAAATATTAATCACCAAAACAATAGGAAAAATTTCTCCAGGACATGTCAGAGGTCCTCATGGCAGCACCTACAGTCACAAGCTGGGGGCTCTAGGAGGAAAAAATTGTTTTGTGGGCCAGGCCCAGGGTTTTGCTGCTTTGTGCAGTCTTGGGACTTGGTGCCCTGCATCACAGCCATGGCTAAAGGGGGCCAATTTACACCTCAAGCCATTGCTTCAGAGGGTTCAAGCCCCACACATTGGTGTCCTACATGTGGTATTGGGCCTGTGGGTGCATAGAAGTCAAGAATTGGGAATCTCCACCTAAATTTTGGAGGACGTATGGAAATCCCTGGGTGTCCAGGTAGAGTTGTGCTGCAGGGGCAGAGTCCTCATGGAGAACCTCTGCTAGGGCAGTGCAGAAGGGAAATGTGGGGTGGGAGTCCCCACACAGAATCCTCACTGAGGCACTGCCTAGTGGAGTGATGAGAAAAGAGCCACCATCCTCCAGACCCCAGAATGGTAGATCCAATGACAGCTTGCACCATGCACCTGAAAAAGCCACAGACAATGCCAGCCTGTGAAAGCAGCCAGGAGTGAGGTTGTACTCCGCAAAGCCACAGGGGCAGAGCTGCCCAAGACCACGAGAACCCACCTCTTGCATCAGTGTGACCTGGATGTGAAACATGCAGTCAAAGGTGATCATTTTGGAGCTTTAATATTTGACCACCTCGCTGGATTTCACATTTTCGTGAGGCCTATAGTCTCTTCGTTTTGGCCAATTTCTCCCATTTGGAATGGGCATAGTTACCCAATCCCTGCACCTCCATTGTATCTAGGAAGTAACTAACTTGCTTTTGATTTTACAAGCTCATAGGTGGAAGGGAGTTGCCTTGTCTCAGATGAGACTTTGGACCGTGAACTTTTGAGTTACTGCTGAATTAAGACTTAGGGGAACTGTTGGGAAGGCATGATTTGTTTTGAAATGTGAGGACATAAGATTTGGGAGTTGCCAGGGGCAGAATGATATGGTTTGCCTATATCACCACTCAAATTTCATCTTGAATTGAAGCTCCCATAATCTCCACATGTTGTGGGAGGGAACCTGTGAGGGGTAATTGAATCATGAGGGTGGGTTTTTCCCGTGCTATTCTTGTGATAGTGAATAAGTCTCAAGAGATGAAAGAAAGAAAGAACAATGATGTGAAATAATTAAAATGCTAATACTTTGCTGATGAGAATGTAAAATGGTGTAGCTACTAAGGAAAATGGTATGGTGATTCAAAAATAAATAAATAAATAAACATAAAATTACCATATGACCCAACCATTCTACTCCGGGTATATACTCAAAAGTAGTTGAAATAGAGATTCAAACAGATAACAGTATATTCATAGCTGCATTATTCACAGCAGCCAAAAGTTGGAAGCAACCTAGGAGATTGTCCTAAGAGCAAACAGCAAATGGAGAAGCACTTATTCTAGAAAATCTACTAATATTCTGCAAGAATAGTGAGAGCCTGTGGCATTTGAATCATAATCCATATCTCTCCACACAATTTAGTGTGACAAAAGCTTCATCCCTTCCAGGGTCATTCAAAAACGCAGAACTTCTTTTCCCTCCAACTCCAAGTCTAGGGTTAAGGTATCTTCCACTGAGGCACAGGCTTCCAGGATTTCTAATTTATAACAGGTGTGTGTTGCAGAAGCTCTATTATAGGCAAGAGTGGTTAAGAACACTGTGCCTAGTTGCCCATACTCCAATTCACTTATAGTGTAGAAATCCCATGCTGGGTTAGGTATGTTAAGAAGACCAGGGGATACTTCACCTGTCTGCTAAAAAGCAGGGGTATACATCTAAAAGAAGCAGGCTACTGTTTTCATTTTTATCTTGAGAGCAGTGGCACACATATTTTGCCCAGGGGATGATAAATACAGAGAGCTCCAAAGCTGTCCTCAAGAGAAGAGACTTCATTTGGAGCAAAGTATGGGGGAAGTTCAAGCTAAGGGATTTGTCAAAAACAGTGGAGATTTTGCTGGTAAGGCAATAAGAAGAAGCTGATAGCTCCATGAGAGCAAAAAAATAAAAATTGCATTAAAATTTAAAAGACTGTAGATTAGCTGTAAGTTTAGCAGAGAGAACCAGGAAGAAGTGCAGAGAAAAAGCCCGCTTGGGTCAGAACCAACATCCAAATGTTGCCTTAAAGACTACCCCTGCAAAGGGGCTCAAATTTAATTGTATCAGACTGCTGAGCAATTTATGCCTAAGGACATGCCAAAAACAATCAAGCAATCAGCCAGTAATGAGTGGAGCCTAACTGGCTGAGAATGGATACCAAATGAAGCAGGTAGTTTAGCTGAAAAATCAGGAAAAGAGACTGTCACAGAAACCTTAGCTAAAATTACTGACATCTCAGTGTATGTCCATATTTAAGGCCGTACCCGCTGATGCATGACATCAGAGCTAACACATTCGATGGGATATAGACTTCACCAAATATTCTAGCCAAGTAACAAAACAAGCAAATAAACAACAACAAAATCAAGTCCCAGAGAGGGTAGGGGTATCAGTATTCACAATTGATGCAACATATAATCTAAAATGTCTAGTTTTTGATAAAATTATGAGGTATTCTGTGACAAAATTATGAGTTACACTGTGAGCTATACCTGAAAAAAAGCAAGCAACAAAAACTAACTGTGAGAGGGCTCTGCTGTCAGATTTAACAGATAGTAACTACAAAGAAGCCATTATAATCATATTCAAAGATTTAAAAGAAACTCTGCTTAAATAAGTAAAGGAGGGTAAAATGCCAATATTTTATCAAATACAGAGTATCAATAATGAAATAAAAAGCATAAAAATACCAAACGGAAACTCTGGAGTTGAAAAGTACAATAATCAATATGTAAAATTGACTAGAGTGATTCAACAGTGCATTTGAACCAATAGAAGAATGAATCAGAACAATTGAATTTAGGTTGATAGATATTATACAATCTAAAGAAAAAGAGAAAAAAGAACAAAGAAAAAGGCATATACTCAGATCTTATTTTTTATTCTATCTGACAATGTTTGCCTTGTTTTTTGTTGTTTAATCTATTTACTTCATTGAAGTAAAAGAGAAATAAAGAACAATTATGAGGAAAGGGAGTATCAGAAGGAAAGAAGAAAAAGGAGTGGAAACAATACTAGAAGAAATAATGTTATTAAATTTCTCAATTTGATAAAAGCCATATATACACAATAAACTTAATGAAGTCTGATAAACACAGAGATCCACACAGACACATTTCAGTAAAAATGCTGAAAGATAAAGAAAATGAGAAAATTTTGGAGGGAAAAAAAAGACTTTCAATGGATACCAGAAGGCAAGAAGGCAGTGAAATAACAGAGTTGTAAGAAAAAAAAAAAGGTAAGAAGTAATTTTTTATCCAGCAAAATATTTGTCAGAAATGAAAGTGAAATACAAACCTTCCTAGATAGACAAACAAATATTGAGAAAATTTATTGCTAGCATATCCATGTTACATCAAATACTAAAGGAAATTCTTCAGGCTGAAAGTCAGAGACTCAAGACAGTAATTTGAAATCACATTAAAAAACACAATATTGGCAGTAAAAGAAATTATGTAGGTAAATGTAAAAGACAGTATAATTTTATGTTTTTTCTTTTTTCTCCTCTTAATGAATTTGAAAAACCCTTGTATAAGACAAGACATATGCATCTATATATAAACAATTGTATAAGATAAGATATATACATATGTAATTATATTTACACAATTATATATAATTTTGTTGTTTGGTCTATAACATATAGAAATTCATATACAATAATAATACATAATTACAACATTAGCACAAAGATAGGTAGAAGCAAAGCATTGGAGTAAGGAAATGATACCAGATTATAACTAGAATTCACAGGAAAAGAAAAGAACAAAATTGTAAAATAGGAAGGTTAATGAAATATAATTTATAACTATGTACTACTCCCCTTTTATCAGCTTCATTAAAAATACATAAATTAATAATTATGGCAATGTAGTTATTGAATTTTTTGCACATATATGTTACAGAAAAGTAAATAGTAAATATAGGTATATAGGAGTAAGATCTCTATGTCCCATGGAATTAACTTACATTAAGTCAAAAGCAACTATGGTAAATTAGGATTCAAGCACTAGACACTAAGAGAATAACACTCATACACACATACACACACATATACATACCCACACATGTATAGTGAAAAATATCATAAAAAGCATTAGAATGTATTCACCTAATGCAAAAGAAAGCTGCAAGGAGAAACGGGGAAACCGTGAAACACATAGAAAATAAAAAGAAAAATGGCAGATATCAGTCATGATATTAATAACAAAGTAAATGGATTGAACAACATAAAACAAGGTGAACAGTGTCAGAATACAAAACAAGATCTGAATATATGCCTACAGTACGTGCAACCCAGATTCATTGCATTGAATGTAAAATTACGGAAAAACATTATACTATGTAAGTAAGAATCATGAGAAAGCTGAAGTGACTACACTAATATCCGGCAATAAAAGACTTTAAAATATGTTACCAGAAATAAAGAGGAACATTTTATCATGAAAAAATGGTCAAACTATCAGAAAGACATAATAACTACAAACATATATACACCTAACTCCAGTGCCACCAAATTCATGGAGCAAATTTGACAGAATTGAAGAGAGAAATAGACCCTTCAATATTAGTTAGATATTTCTATATTTCTTTTTCAATAATAGAACAACTAGGCAGTAAATCAATAAAAAGAAGACTCAAACTGCACTCTAGCCCAACTAGACCTAGCAGACATGTATCCATCTACAAGAGCAGAATACATATACTATGAAACTGCACAGACATGATTTTCCAGGATAGACTATATGGTAGGCTATAAAAGAAGCCTCAATAATTTGAAAAGATTGAACTCATCCAGAATATGTCTTTTGATCAAAATGAAAGAAAATTAGAAATGAATAACAAAAGAAATTTGGAAAATTAACAAAGATATAGAAATTAAACAAGATCTTCCTAAGTAATAAATTGGTTAAAGAAGAAACAAGAGAAATTACAAAACATTTAATGGTTAAATACTCAATGCTTTTCTCATAAGATCAGAAACAAGACATAAGATGCCCATACTTACCACTTCTATTAAACATTAAACATTGTACTGGAGGTTTTACCACAAGTAACTAGGCAAAAAAAAAATAAAAGATACAAAAACATCCAGATTGCAAAGAAAGAAGTAAAATTATCTCTATTTGAAGATGATATGAGTTTCTTATACAGAAAATCTTAAGAAATCTATTAAAAACTTGTTAAAACTAATACTTTAGCAGTGCTTCAAGGTATGAGGGCAATATATTAAAAATTGAGTGTATTTCTATATTCTAGCATTAAACATTTCTTAAAAAATTAAGAGAATCTAATGTACAGTAGAATAAAATGAAATAAAATGCTTAGAAATAAATTTAACAAAAGTCCTTATCCTCTAAAAATTCTAAACTATTGGTGAAAGAAATTAACAATCTAAATAAGTGAAAAGACATCCATGTTCTTAATTGGTAAGACAATATTATAAGATGCAATCCTTCACAAATTGATCTTCAGATTTGACACAATTCAACTTTAATTTTGCAGAAATAAAACGCTAATCCGGAGCTAGGCGCGGTGGCTCACGCCTGTAATCCCAGCACTTTGGGAGGCCGAGACGGGTGGATCACCTGAGGTTGGGAGTTTGAGACCACCCTGACCAACATGGAGAAACCCCGTCTCTACTAAAAATACAAAATTAGCTGGGTGTAGTGGCAAATGCCTGTAATGCCAGCTGCTCGGGAGGCTGAGGCAGGAGAATTGCTTGAACCCAGGAAGCGGAGGTTGCAGTGAGCCGGAGATCATGCCATTGCACTCCAGCCTGGGCAACAAGAGGGAAATTCTGTCTCAAAAAAAAAAAAAAGAAAAAAAAAGACGCTAATCCTAAAACCATGGGAATTTAAGAGAACTAGATTAGCCAAAATAAATATGAAAAATAAGAACAAAGTTGGATAACTAAGCCTTTTCCATTTTAAAACTTTCCACAAACCAATAGCAATAAATGGACAATTGATTTTCAGCCAATTAAGGTCAATAAATAATAAATAGTCTTTCCACAAAGTGGCATTGGGATTGCTGGATATCTACATGCAAAAAGATAATTTTTAGATACCTTCCTTACAAAATGCATAGAAATAACCACTCCAAATGGATCATTGACCTTAATATGAGAACAGAAGCTATAAAACTATTAGAAATCACAGGAGTAAACCTTTATGACTTTGCATTAAGTAAAGTTTTCTTAGATCTGACACTAAAAGTACAAGCAACAACAAAAAAATACATTATACCTCATCAACTTCAAAACTTTTGCATGTCAAAGGATATCATCAAGAAAGTGAAAAGACAAACCACAGAATGTTAGAAAATATTTGTAAATTGTATATCTTAGAGTCTTATATTTAGACCATAAAAAGAACTTGTAAAATTCAACAATAGTAATGCAAAAGATATAATTTTTAAATGGGTAAAAAATAACAAATAGACATATTTTTCCAAAGAATATAAACAAATTGCTAGTAAGTATATCAAAAAAATATTTAACTTCATTAGCAGTTAGGGATATGCAAATCTAAATCACAATGAAATAGCACTTCTTACTCCTAAGATTGCTGTAATAAAAAAGACAAATAATAACGAATGTTAAGTGCATAAAGAAATGGGAACATTCATGCATTTCTGATGTTTATGTAAAATAGTGTACCCAATTTGGAAAACAATTTGGCAGTTCCTCAAATGGTAAACAGAGTTGGCATATGACCCAGCACACAAACTTTTACATAAATGTTAATAAAGGCACTGTTCATGATAGCCAAAAGATAAAAACAACCCAAATGTCCATGATCTGATGAATGGATAAATAAAAAGTAGCATATCTTTGTAAAAGATAATCTTGGGTAATAAAAAAGAACTGAAGTACTGATACATACTACAACGTGAATGAAATTTGAAAGTATTATGCTAAATACAACAGACCACTTACCAAACTGTCCGAATAAAGGATTGCATTTCTATTATATGTACAGTTTAGGCAAATCTATTGAGACAGAAAGTAGATTAGAGATTGCTTAGGGCTCTGGAGTTTGACGGGAAATGGGCAGTGGCTGCTAATAGTTTCTTTTTGAAGTGATAAAGATGTCCCAGAATTGAGATGGTTGCACAATGCTGTGAATATACTAAAAACCACTGAATTTCTCATGTTAAATGGGTGAATTTTAAGGTGTAAACTATATCTCACGAAAATTGTTAAAAAGGAATAATTATAAATTATATCATTTTCCAGTGAAAATGACTTTGCATCAATTTCCTCATCACAAATAGGCTAGAAGCTCGATGTTGAAACTATGATGTATTATTTTTTGTGAAACTTCAGGCTACCAGATAAATTGCTTTTCTGATGACCAGGAAATTAAATTTTGTTTGAAAGTAAAGTTATATGTGTGTTCACATATTTTCATGCCTGCAATTATGGTTTAATATTATCTGAAATATATAAAACTCTATATTCCCAACTATTTCTCAAATATAATTGTGCAAAAAATATAGAACATTTTAAATGTTAATCTCCTAGGGACGCGTTTATTTTAAGTGAGCTCTAAATAAAGAAAGATAAATGGTTGTCTAATGGGGAGCTATTCGTCTTACTATAACTTATTTTACATCCTATTCTTTAGTACTAAGCATGATAGGGTAATGACAGTCACTGGACTCTGTAAGAAATTGAATCTCTATTTTTAGTTTTTAAAATTATGCACAAAAACTTGAATTTGCCATTATCACTCAGCAAGCACACATGCTCGGAGAGAAGAAAAAGAGAATTTTTTTTTCTTTTCTGGAGACCTAAGTGTGAAAACAAATTATACCAATCATTTATAAAGTTATTTGAAATTAACTAGTAGTTGCAACCCAAAGTTAAGAAAATAGTGAAGATTATATGGACAGCTTCTTTCTCTAAAAATAACCAAATTCTTCCTCCCTGTTCTGCTCTTCTCTTAATACCATGCACCTAAACAAAAATCATTATGTCATTTTTCTAGCTTTGTGAAGGTAGAAAATGTATGAGGCTAAATGTCTTAGAAAACCTTTGTATTATAGTTTGTCCTATACTTTTTGTAAATAAATGATATTCTTATGTTTTTAAATATTTCCACACATTATTTTCAAAATTATGTTTTGAATTTGATAACTTCGTATTAAAAATATTTCAAGCAGTGAGTCCACAAAGAACCATGTATTATTTGGATCCAATGCTATTTAATTTGATTAGAATATTTTTCTGGAGAAAATAATTATGAATTGAATAAAGGAGGCAAAAGATAATTTATAAAAAGTATAATTTCTCAACAGTTGACAACACTCATTGCTGTTTTTTATATTTACATACAATAACATCACTCATGTTCTATAGTTCTACCAGTTTTGACAAATGCATACAATCATGTATCCATCACCATTTTCATATAGAGAACACTTTCATTACTCCCAAAATTTCTTTGTGCTGCTCTGCTAGTCAGCATTACCTGAATTCCCAGCTCCTAGCAATCACTGATATGTTTTTCATCCCTATAAGCTTGCCATTTCCAGAATGTTATATAATAGGAACCATACACGATGTAGACTGTTGATTATGGCTTCTTTCATTTAACAAAATTCATTTGAGATTCATCCGTATTGCTCTAAGAATCAATATGCTTCTTTTTATTGCTGAGTAGTATTTCAGTGTATGGCTATGACACAGTTCATTCTTTTACCAGCTGAAAGACAGTAAGGGTCATTTCTACCTTTTGGTGATTATTAATAATGCTGTTTAACTTGCACAGATAAATTTCTACGATAACATATGTTTTCAAATATTTTGCATAAATATGCAGGACTGGAATTGCTGTTTTTTTTTTCTTTTTGTTTTTCAAGTGTATGTTTAGCTTTATAGGAAGTTGACAAACTGTTACCTAAATTCCCTGTGCCATTCTGTGTCAGCAGCAGCATCAATTGAAGATTCTAGATGTTTGGAATACTTACCAGCACTTGGTATTTTTAGTTTTTTCTTTTAATCACTCGAATAGAATGGTATCTCTTTGTATTTTAAATTTGCATTTCTTTAATGTCTGACTGTGCTGAGCCTCTAATTATATGCTTATCTGACATATTCATATTCATATCTTCCTTGATAGTCTATACAGATCTTTTGCCAGTTTTTTAATTGAGTTCTTCATTTTCTTATTGTTTAGTTTTTTAAATTTCAACTATTATTTTTGATTCAGGGGGTACATGTGCAGATTTTTTACCTGGGTATATTGCGTGATGCTGAGGTTTGGGGTATGAATAATCTCATCGTATTCATAGTTGTTCAACCCTTTCTCCCTTCTCTCCCTTCTAATACTCTTCAGTGTCTATTGTTACTGTCTTTATTTCCTTGAGTACCCAATGTTTAGCTTCCACTTATAAGGGAGAACATGTGATATTTGGCTTTCTGTTCCTGTGTTAATTTGTTTAGGATAATGGCCTCCAGCTGCGCCCATGTTGCTGCAAATAACGTAGTTTGTTCTTTTAAAGACTGCGTATATCCTATGGTATATGTGTGCTATATATAAGAAATCCAATCCACCATTGATGGTCACCTAGGTTGACTCCATGTCTTTGCTATTGTGAACAGTGCTGTGTCAACATGCAAGTGCATGTGTCTTTTGGGTAGAACAATTTGTTTTCTTTTGGAGATAATACCCAGTAATGAGAGTTTCTGGGTTGAATGGTAATTCTGTTTTGTGTTCTTTGAGAAATCTTCAAAATGCTCTCCACAAAGGCTGAATTAATTTACATTCCCACCAACAGTGTATAAAAATTCTCTTTTCTCCACAACTTTGTCAGCATCTGTTGTTTTTTGGCTTTTTAATAATAGCTATTCTGACTGGTGTGAGATAGATTCTCATTGTGGTTTTGATTTTCATTTATCTGGTGAAGAGTGATGAGGAACTTTTTTTATATGTTTGCTGGCCCCTTGTATGTCTTCTTTTGAGAAGTGTCTGTTTATATTTTTTTGCCCACTTTTGAATGGAGGCTTTTGTTTTTTGCTTGTTGTTTGTTTATGTTCTCTACAGTCTAGATAGTAGACCTTTGCTGAATGTATACTTTGGGAATATTTTCTCCCATTCTGTAGGTTGTTTGCCTGGTTGATAGCTTATTTTGCTTTGCAGAAGCTCTTTAGTTTGATTAGGTCCCATTTGTCAATTTTTGTTTTTGTTGCAATTGCTTTTAAGGATTTAGTCATAAATTCTTTGCCAAGGCTAATGTTCAGAATGGTGTTTCATATGGTTCCTTCTAGAATTCTTAGTTATTGGTCTCACATTTAAATCTTTAATTCATCTTAGGTTAATTTTTGTATATGGTGATAGGTAGGGGTCCAGTTTCATTCTTCTACCTGTGGCTGGCTAGTCAACTGCCCCAGCACAATTTATTGAACAGAAAGTCCTTTCCCCACTGCTTAATTTTGTCAACTTTGTCAAATATTAGATGGCTGTAGGTGTGAAACTTTATTTCTCGGTTCTCTATTTCTGTTCCATTGGTCTATGTGTTTGCTTTTGCATCAGTCCCATGCTCTTTTTGTTACTGTAGCCTTATAGTACAGTTTGAAATCAGATAATGTGATGCCTCCAGCTTTGTTCTTTTTGCTTAGGATTACTTTGGTTATTTGGCTTATTTTGTGGTTCCATATAAATTTTAGAACAGTTTTTTTTTCCAAATTCTGGAAAAATGACTTTGGTAGTTTGATAGGAAGAGTGTTGAATCTGTATTTTGCTTTGGGTAATATGGCCATTTTTATATTTATTCTTCTAATCCATGAGCATAGGATACTTTTTCATTTGTTTGTGTCATCTATGATTTCTTTTAGCAGTGTTTTGTAGTTCTTCTTGTACACACCTCTTGCTGCCTTGGTTAGATGTATTCCTAGCTTCTTTTTTTTGGCTATTGCAAATAAAATTCCATTCTTGATCCAGCACTCAGCTTTAATACATAGAAATTCTACTGATTTTTGCACGTTGATTTTGTATGCTGAAACTTTGCAAAATCTTTTGTGTTCCAGGAGCCTTTCAATGTTCTTTAGGGTTTTCTACATATTGAATCCTACTGACCATGAATAGACATAGGTTATCATCTTCTTTTCCTAATTAGATGCCTTTAATTCTTTATCTTTCCTGATTTCTCTGTCTAGCACTTCCAGTACTGTGTTGAATAGGAGTGCTGAAGATGGGCATCCTTGTCTTATTTTAGTTTTCAAAAGAATGCTTCTAGTTTTTGCCTGTTTAGTATGATGTTGGCTGTGGGTTTGTCATAGATGACTCATTACTTTAAGGTGTGTTCCTTCAGTACCTAATATATGAAAGTTTTTGTCATGAAGAGATGCTGGATTTTATCAAAAGCCATTTCTGTGTCTATGGAGATGATCACATGTTTTTTTAAATTTACTTCTGTTTATGCGGTGAATCACATTTATTGATTTGTATATGTTGTACCAACCTTGCATCCCAAGAATGAAACCTACTTGATCACAGTCTTCACGGGCAATTAATTTTTTGAAGTGCTGTTGGATTCAGTTTCCTAGTATTTTTATTTTGACAATTTTTGTATCTTTGTTAATCAGAGATATTGGCCTATAATTTTCATTTTTTGTTGTGTCTTTGCCAGGTTTTGGTATCAGGATGATGCTGGCCTCATAGAAGGAGTTAGAGAGGAGTACCTACTACTAGAATTTTTTTTTAAATAGTTTCAGTAGCATTGGTAACATCTCTTTTTTATATGTCTGGTACAATTTGGCTCTGAATCCATCTGGTCTGGGTTTTATTTTTGGTTTGTTTGGTAGTTTTTAAAATTACTGATTCAATCTCAAAACTCAGCATTGATCTGTTCACGGTTTCAATCTCTTCCTGATTCAATCTTGGGCGATTGTGTGCTTCCAGCAATTTCTCAATTTCCTCTAAATTTTCTATTTTGTGTGCACAGCGGTGTTTATATTTTCTGAGGATCTTTTGAATTCCTGTGGGATCAGTTGCAATGCCACCTTTGTCTATTGTGACTGTGCTTATTTGGATCATCTCCTGTTATTCTAGCTAGTAGCCTGTCAATCTTATTTATTTTTTCAATAGTTTGTATGATTTCAATTTTTTTTTAATTTATTGAGACTATGCTTTATATATTCTGTATATACATGTATATTGGGTAGAGTATTCTGTGCATGTTTATTAGGTCCAACTGGTTAAGTGTCAAATTCAAGTCCAGAATTTCTTTGTTCGTTTTCTGTCTTGACGATCTGTCTAATGCTGTCAGTGGGATGTTGATATCCCCCAGTATTACTGTGTGGCTTTCTAAGTCTTTTTGTAGACCAAGAAAAACTTGTTTTATAAGAAGAGAACATTCCAATACTGGGTGCATATATGTGTGTATAGTTGTCTTCTTGTTGAATTGAACACTTAACCATTATGTAATACTTTTTGTTGTTGTTGTTGTTATTGCTTTAAACTCTGTTTTATCTGATATAAGAATAGCAACCTCTGTTCTTGTGCTCCGTTTCCATTGTAGATCTTTCTCTAGATCTTTACTTTGAGTCTATGGATGTTTATGCATGTGTGTTGGGTTTGTTGAAGACAGCACACTGATAGGGCTTTTTTTTTATATACTTTAAGTTTTAGGGTACATGTGCACAACGTGCAGGTTTGTTACATATGTATACATGCGTCATGTTGGTGTGCTGCACCCATTAACTCGTCATTTAGCATTAGGTATATCTCCTAATGCTATCCCTCCCCCCTCCCCCCACCCCACAACAGTCCCCAGTGTGTGATGTTCCCCTTCCTGTGTCCATGTGTTCTCATTGTTCAATTCCCACCTATGAGTGAGAATATGTGGTGATAGGGCTTTTTTATGCAGCTTGTTACTCCATATCTTTTAAATTGGACCTTCGGGCCATTTAAATTCAAGGTTAATATTGATATCTGAGGTTTTAATCCTATCATGAAGTTGTTAGCTGTTTGCTTTGTGTTTCCTATTTTGTGGTTGCTTTATAGGGTCTTTGGGCTATGTATTTAAGTTTGTTTTCCTGGTAGCTGCTATGATTTCTATGTTTAGAACTTCCTCAGTAATCTCTTGTAAGGCTCGCCTACTGGTAACAAAGTTTTTCAGGGCTTGCTTCTCTGTAAAATCATTTATTTCTCCTTTGCCTATGAAACATAGTTTGGAGGGATATAAAATTCCTGGTTGGAATTTCTTGTTTTCAAGAATATTAAAAATTGGCCTCCAATTTCTGTTAGCTTGTAAGGTTTCTGCTGAGAAGTTCACTGTTAGCCTGATGGGGTTCATTTGTATGTGATCTGACGTTTTTCTCT
>NW_026652282.1:76255358-76258670 GCF_009828535.3 Hylobates moloch
GATAAAGCTTTCAATTGGATTTTTAAAATTCCTTAAGTTAGTTTTTCAAATCCAGAAGTTCTGATTGCTTTCTTTCAAGATGTTTATCTCTTTCTTTATTTCCTGGATTGCTTTAGAAGTTCTTTGCGTTCATTTTCAGCTTGTCTTGGATCTCACTGAGCTTCCTTGAAATCCATGCTTTGAATTCTTTACGTGATTTCTGCATTTACATTTTGGTTAAGGACTATTGGTAGAGGGGTACTGCAATTCTATGGTGATGTCCCTGCATTCATATTTTTCATAGTGCTAGAATTCTTGCATTGGTTTCTTCTCATCAGAGAATGTTGGCACTTCTAATTTTTGTAATTTTGTGTCAGTAGGATATTTTCTTTTTTTTTCATTTCAGTGTAACATTATTATTTTTTTTCTTTCCCTTTCCCTTTCCTCTCCTCCCTACAGGGTGTGACTGTAGTGAATGCTGGGTATGGTCACTTGTCTTTGCTTCTGTAACCCTACGTAGTTTCGTTGACAGGTTTTATATTGGCGTGTGTAGTTCAACGTACAAGCCAGTAGATGGTACGTATGGGTGAGAGCTGGCTGTACCTGATGTGGCTAGGTATTTACATGATCCTTATTTACTGGGAGAAGCTCTCTCTCATCTTAGGCAATGGGCTGATCTGTGGAGTGCACAGTTGTCTGAGCTCCTTGCTCAGTCCTATGTTAGGGCAGGTCCAAGATTGGCATGGCCTGCCTAAATGTCCCCTGATGTCAGGCACAAACACCAGCACTTAGCAAGGGTCCAGTGGACAGCCACTAAACAAACACCCAAAGGTGTGCCTAGGCATGGAGCTGGGAAACCTCCTCAGCCCCAAGTTCTCTGGACAGGGATTAGGGGAGGCCTAAATTCCTAATCCAGGAGAGCGAGTGCTCCAGATGCCTGGAGATATGCCTGGGTGTGGAGCAGAGAGAGATGCCTGTTTGTGAAGCAGAGAGAGCCACCCTTCCCCAAGATCTCTGCATAGTAGGGGTGGGACAGCTCCAGGTTGCTGAACCAGGTGAGTGGGTGATCTGAATGTTTGAAGATCTGCCTGGGCATAAAATGTAGAGGGCTTGACTGCACCATGATCCATGGCCAACAAGGGCGAGGTTGCTCAGGCTACTGGTCCATGTGAGCGAGTACTCCAAATTCCTGGAGATCTGTCTGCATGTCTTGTGATGAAAGTCCCACTTCACCACCATCTATGCACAGAAATAGGGGCAGCTAAGTCTGTTGATCCAGGTGAGAAAGTGCTTCAAACACCTGGAGATCTGTTTGGACATTGAGTGTAAAGTGCCTGCTATACCACAATTTATGTCCATGAAGAGTGGGGCAACTCAGATTGCTGATTCAAGCAAGTGGATGCTCCAAATGCTTGGATTTCTGCATGGAGGTGGAACGGAGAGGGCCCTGCTATACCACAATCTCAAGGGAGCATGCTGGGGCACCCATTAATGGCATATGCAAGTCAGTTTCAGGTTGCCAGCTGGCCTTGCATGAAAGCCTCATCACCCAGGAGAAAACACAGCTATAGCAGCTCTTCTCCTGCCCCAGGGCTTCAACAGGGGAGCATACAATTCTGGTGTCTACTGCTGTGGTGCTTTCTACAGTTTTGGCTATGGAAGCCCCTACCCTGCTCCAGAGCAGGTGTTCCAATCTCTGGCCTGAGATTAAAATACCTGCATGGCCATGCTGCTAGGTCTCAAAGGAATGGCTGATTTTGTATGTGCCTGGATTAAAAATGGCATCCTGCTCTCAGTCCTTGGCCTGGGCAAATGTCTGTAGTTTTTCCTGGTGTTTTCCCCTCACAGGTCTCCAAGCCTCTCCCCAAGTTAGCATCAGGACTTTAAAGAAACAAAATATTCTCCCTCCTCTTGGGTTGCTCAGATCCCCAGTAGAAAGGTGAGTCACAGAGGGAGGCTCTATGTCTCTCTCACGTACTGGGGATTCACTTACTTTTATCAACTGGATGCCATCACATGGACTGTTTGCCCATGTCCTCCTCCCTGGGGCCTGGGGCACCCTTCAAAATATTGGTGGATTCTCATTTTTCTTCTTGAATTAAGGCTCACAAAGTTGATCTTTATGCACTATCTTGCTATTTCCAAGTCACTGAGGCATGATAAAAGGATTTAATCAATCAGTCATCTTGGAAAAAAAATCTATTGTTAGTTTACATCCTTTTTTAAATATATAACTCCCTTGTCAGAAATGTGATTTGCAAATATTTTTACCCAGTCTGTGGGCTTGCCTTTTCATTCATTCACCTTGCCTTTTGTAAATATTTTTAATTACAAATAAGCTCAACTTCTTAGCATATTTTTAAAAATAAATTGTGCTTTTGATGTTGTAGTTAAGAATGCTGCCTAACTCATAGTCACAAAGATTTTCTCCAATATTTTCTAATAGAAGTTGTATAGTTTTACATTTTACATTTAGACTTTTGATTGATTCCAAGTTAATTATTTTATAAGATTAAAGATGTGGGTCAAGTTTTAATTTTCTGCTTATAACCTATAATCATTGTATTGGCACTTGTTGAAAAGTCCACACTTTCGCCATTGAATTCAGAGCTTGGTCGAAAATCACTTTAGATTTTTGTGGTTCTATTTCTGGACTGATTATTCTATTTTTATTACTCATTTTGTATTTATTATTTTGCTAATATTACATTGTAATGACTGGGTACATGTTATAGTAAATCTTGAAATCAGATCATGTGAGTCCACAAATTGGTTTTTTTAAAATCAAAATTGGTTGGCTAATCTAATTCCTTTAACTTTCCCTATAAATTATAGCATCAGCTTGTTGATATCTACAAAAACAGAAGATCCATCTAGGATTTCCTTTTTATTTAGATTATGTTGAGTTTACAGATCAATTGTGGGACCACTGACATCATAACAATATCGAGTATTCCAAGCTATGAACATGGTTTATCTCTCCATTTATTTAGATGTTCTTTATTTTTTTTCATTTTTTAAAAATTTTAAGGCCAGGCACAGTGGCTCATGCCTGTAATCCCAGCACTTTGGGAGGCCGAGGCAGGCGGATCACAAGGTCAGGAGATCGAGACCATCCTGGCTAATACTGTGAAACCCCGTCTCTACTAAAAATACAAAAAATTGGCCAGGCACAGTAGAGGGCACCTGTAGTCCCAGCTACTCGGGAGGCTGAGGCAGGAGAATGGCATGAACTTGGGAGGCGGAGCTAGCAGTGAGCCGAGATAGCACCACTGCAGTCGGCCTGGGCGAAAGAGCCAGACTCCATCTAAAAAAAAAAAAAAAAAAAAAAAA
>NW_026652282.1:76258686-76268580 GCF_009828535.3 Hylobates moloch
AAAAAAAAAAAAAAAAAAAAAAAAATTTGAGCACACAGATACCACACACATTTTGTCACATATATACCTAAATGTGTCTGTGAATAGATACAGTGTTGTTTATTTTCAATCTGTATGTCTTTCATTTATTTTTCTTCCTTTATTTCATTGGCTAGAACTTACAATATTATGTCAAATAGGAGTGGTGTCAACCTTACTGTTTCTGATTTTTGGGGAAAAGTATTCAATATTTAACCTTTGAATATCATGTCAGCTGTTATCTTTTTGTAGGACCTGCATGTCAATTTCCAGATATTCCCATTTCTAATTTGCTAAAATTGAATAGTTCTACTAATATAAATTTTGATCTAGTTGGTTGATTATATTGCTCAAGTCTTCTATGTGTTTACTGATTTTCTAATTTTTCCATCAAGTTCTAAGGAGTATTGTAGTCTCCAAGTATGACTCTCGATATGTCTATTTCTCCTTTCATTTCTAGCTTATTTTGCTTGCATTTTGAAGCTCTGTTGTAAGGTGCATACACACAGGATTGATGTCTTCTTAGAGAATTGATCTTTTTATTGGCATATAATGTATTTCTTTATACTGGATAGCATTTCTTGCTCTGAAGTAAACTTTATATAGATATAGTAACTCCATCTCTATTTTACTAAAATTTGTATAATATTTTTATTGATGTTTGATATCTATTGACATTTGAAGACTATACAGAAATTTCATAAAAAGAGTATTACAAACTATTATAGTTTACAGCTAAGTACTTGGATCTCTAGTTTATTATGTTGCTAACCTCTATTTTATGATGATTCCAGAAAATAAAGAATACAGAAATCAATTATTTTTGAAATAATTATGACTATATTTTATTCTTGAAACTAAGGCATATCTTAGAGTTCAATAAACTACATTTCCAAATTTATGTAATTTATTATTAGCTATTTTTTAGCTATAATTAGTTCATTATATATTCTTATAATTTGTTTTCCAATTAATTTTGCTTTTATGTCCTCTCTCAGTGCTAATTAGAAGCCATATTTCAGCTGACTTGCATGTATAGATAAATGATCATAGTTTCCTTGAGGGTCACAGATACAATAAAAAATACCTACATTTGGGATACTAGGCCAAAGGATCCCAATTATGGTAATGAGATCTCATCCACCCACTCCAAGTCATTTATACTTCCCTAAGAATTATTGACAAATTAATTAAAAATACCAACTCTGTAAATAATGCAAGTCTTTAATGCATTTGTATATAGGTTGTTACCTTTTTTTGTCACAATGTTTTAAGTAGCTAATAAAAATATGCCTTTGAAATATAAATTTTATTTTTTTTTCCTCACCCCAACAGCTGCAGAAATAACTGTTCAACCAACTGTGGAAGAGGCCTCTGACAACTGCACTCAAGAATGTCTCATCTATGGCCATTCTGATGCCTGCTGGATGCCGGCATCTCTGAATCATTCCAGCTCTTCGCAAGCACAGGCCTCTGCTCTATGCCACAGCCCACCACTGTCACAGGCCTCTACTCAGCACCACAGCCCACCGGTGACACAGACCATTGCTCTCTGCCACAGCCCTCCAGTGACACAGACCATCGCATTGTGCCACAGCCCTCCACCGATACAGGTCTCTGCTCTCCACCACAGTCCTCCTCTAGTGCAGGCTACTGCACTTCGCCACAGCCCACCATCAGCACAGGCCTCAGCCCTCTGCTACAGCCCTCCTTTAGTACAGGCTGCTGCAATCAGCCACAGCTCTCCTCTGCCACAGGTTACTGCCCTCCATCGCAGTCAGGCCCAATCATCAGTCAGTTTGCAGCAAGGTTGGGTGCAAGGTGCTGATGGACTACGCTCTGTTGATCAGGGAGTGCAAGGTAGTGCAACATCTCAGTTTTACACCATGTCTGAAAGACTTCACCCCAGTGATGATTCAATTAAAGTCATTCCTTTGACAACCTTCACTCCACGCCAACAGGCCAGACCCTCCAGAGGTGATTCCCCCATTATGGAAGAACATCCCTTGTAAAGCTAAAATAGTTACTTCAAATTTTCAGAAAAGATGTATGTAGTCAAAATTTAAGATATAATTCCAATGAGTATTCTGATTATCAGATTTGTAAATAGCTATGTAAATAGAAACAGATACCAGAATAAATCTACAGCTAGACCCTTAGTCAAAAGTTAACCAAAAAATTGCAATTTGTTTAATTCAGAATGTGTATTTAAAAAGAAAAGGAATTTAACAATTTGCATCCCCTTGTACAGTAAGGCTTATCATGACAGAGCGTACTATTTCTGAGGTACAGTATTTTTTGTTGTTTCTATCATCATGTGCAATATTACTGATTTGTTTCCATGCTGATTGTGTGGAACCAGTATGTAGCAAATGGAAAGCCTAGAAATATCTTATTTTCTAAGTTTACCTTTAGTTTACCTAAACTTTTGTTCAGATAACTTTAAAAGGTTTACGTACTCTAGCCTTTTTTTGGGCTTTCTGTTTGATTTTTGTTTGTTGTTTTCAGTTTTTTTTGTTGTTGTTTGTTAGTGAGTCGAATCTCCCTTCGAAATACACAGTTGGTAGTGTAAATACTGCTTGTTGTGTCTCTCTCTCTCTGCTTTCATGTTTTCTACCTTATTCCAATACTATATTGTTGATAAAATTTGTATATACATTTTCAATAAAGAATATGTATAAACTGTACAGATCTAGATCTACAACCGATTTCTCTACTCTTTAGTAGAGTTCGAGACACAGAAGTGCAATAACTGCCCAAATTAAGCAACTATTTGCTAAAAAGGGCCTCTTTTTACTTTAATAGTTTAGCATAAAGTACATCAGAAATAAAACCGTATCTGCCATTTTAAGCCTGTAGTCCATTATTACTTGGGTCTTTCTTTACTTCTAGGAATTTGTATGTAACAGCCTAGAAAATTAAAAGTAGGTGGATGCATCCAAAGCACGAGTCACTTACAATATCGACGATAAACTACTATTTTGTAGAGAAACTCAGGAAGATTTAAATGTTGATTTGACAGCTCAATAGGCTGTTACCAAAGGATGTTCAGTAAAAATAACAAATACATATAACTGTAGATAAAACCATATATTAAATCTATAAGACTAAGGGATTTTTGTTATTCTAGCTCAACTTACTGAAGAAAACCACCAATAACAAGAAGAATATCAGGAAGGAACTTTTCAAGAAATGTAATTATAAATCTACATCCAACATAGAATTTTAAGGAAAAATGCAGAGGGAGAAATAAGGCACATGACTGCTTCTTGCAGTCAACAAGAAATACCCCAATAACACACACAGAACAAAAACCATCAAAATCTCATATATGAAATAAAATATATTCTTCTAAGCAAAAAGAAACAGTACTATTAATAGAAAACATTAGTTTTCTTCTGTTGGCTGTTATTTCCTTCTTTTATCCTCTTAACTGGCCATTGTCTTCTATGTGCACATTTTATAAATGTACAGAAACATCACCAACTTATTTCTTCCATAGCAAAAGTGAGAAAATACCTTGTTTCAGTATAATACTAAACCAAGAGACAATTGATGTTTAATGGGGGTGGTCAGGGCGGGAAGGGGGAGGGAGTCAATATCTCCTATTGATTAACTTAGACGTAGATTTTTGTAATGTGTAACTTGATATTGAATTTATGATTAAACTGTGTGTAAATTTTGTAACATAAACTGTGGTAATTGCATAATTTCATCGGTGAGGATTTCCACTGAATATTGAGAAAGTTTCTTTTCATGTGCCCAGCAGGTTAAGTAGCGTTTTCAGAATATACATTATTCCCATCAATTGTAAAGCTTCTTAAATCATATTTGATTGGGTGTGCAGAATAACTTAACTTTTAACTATCAGAGTTTGATTAATAAAATTAATTAATTTTTTTCTCCTTCGTGTTAATGTTCCAAGGGATTTGGAGCATACTTGTTTTCCAGGTGCATGTGAATCCCAAAAGACTGATGATATTTGAATGTTTATTAAATTATTATCATACAAATGTGTTGATATTGTTGCTATTGTTGTTGATGTTGAAAATTTTAAACTTGGGGTAGATTAAGAAAAGAACCAATAGTGACAAAAATCAGTTCTTCCAGTAGATTTTAGAACATTCTTTGCCTCAAAAAACCTGCAAAGATGATGTGAGATTTTTTTCTTGTATTTTAATTATTTTTACATATTCCCTCTGCAAACCTTTAGTTTTCTTATGATCTACACACACACACACATACACACACACACACACACACACACACACACACATTTAAAGGATATAAAAAGAAGAGACTGAAAGATTATTAAATAACTTATCAGGCATCTCAATGGTTACTATCTATGTTAATGAAAATCAAATAGGACTCAAAGTTGGATATTTGGGATTTTTCTTCTGATAGTATAATTTATTGAGTTACTAGGGAGGTTCTTAAATCCTCATAGCTGGAAACTTGTGACGTTTTGACACCTTTCCTATAGATAGATATAGGAATGAACCAATACGCTTTTGTTACCCTTTCTAACGCTGATTTTATAATCAGACTTAGATTGTGTTTAGAATATTAAATGACTGGGCACCCTCTTCTTGGTTTTTACCAGAGAGGCTTTGAATGGAAGCAGGCTGAGAGTAGCCAAAGAGGCAAGGAGTATTAGCCCAGTTATTCTCCCCATGCCTTCTCTTTCTAAGCTTCCACTAGGTCTAGCCTTGGAAACCTGTAACTTCTAGGGCTTCAGATCTGATGATATCTTTTTCATCACATTACAAGTTATTTCTTTGACTGAATAGACAGTGGTATAGGTTGACACAGCACACAAGTGGCTATTGTGATGTATGATGTATGTAGTCCTAGAACTGCAAAATGTCTTACTGAACCAACAGTCAAAAAATGGTTCTGTTTTAAAAAGGATTTTGTTTGATTTGAAATTAAAATTTCAAACTGAATGACTTACATGAAAATAATACATTCAATCAAAGTAGTTATTCTATTTTGTGTCCATATTCAATTAGATTGTGATTATTAATTTTCTAGCTATGATATTACTATATCACACTTGTGAGTATGTATTCAAATACTAAGTATCTTATATGCTACGTGCATACACATTCTTTTCTTAAACTTTACCTGCGTTTTAACTAATATTGTGTCAGTGTATTAAAAATTAGCTTTTACATATGATATCTACAATGTAATAAATTTAGAGAGTAATTTTGTGTATTCTTATTTACTTAACATTTTACTTTTAATTATGTAAATTTGGTTAGAAAATAATAATAAATGGTTAGTGCTATTGTGTAATGGTAACAGTTACAAAGAGCCTCTGCCTTCCCAAACTAATATTTATCACACATGGTCATTAAATGGGAAAAAAATAGACTAAACAAATCACAAATTGTTCAGTTCTTAAAATGTAATTATGTCACACACAAAAAAAATCCTTTTCAATCCTGAGAAAATTAAGGGGGTTTTACTCACATGGATATTTCAAGATTCGTTTTTTTTGTTTGTTTGTTTCTTTTTCATGGTATTACTGAAGGTGTGTATACTCCCTAATATACATTTATGAAAATCTACTTGTTTAGGCTTTTATTTATACTCTTCTGATTTTACTTTTTATTATAATTATTATTTCTTATCTTTCTTCTTTTATATTTTTTGGAAACCAAATTTATAGTTAGTTTAGGTAAACTTTTTATCATGACCATTAGAAACTATTTTGAATGTTTCCAGCTGGCTCAATTGGCTGGGAAAACATGGGAGCAAGAGAAGCTGAAATATATTTCTACAAGAACCTTTCTGTATTATGTGCCAATTACCACACCAGATCAATTTTATGCAGAGGCCTTAAAATATTCTTTCACAGTAGCTTTCTTACACTAACCATCATGTGCTTTTAGTAAATATGATTTTTTAAAGCAGTGCAAGTTGACAACAGCAGAAACAGTAACAAAAAATCTGCTCAGAAAAATGTATGTGCACAAATAAAAAAAAATTAATGGCAATTGCTTAGTGATTGTAAGTGATACTTTTTAAAGAGTAAACCGTGTGAAATTTATACTATCCCTGCTTAAAATATTAAGAATTTTATGAAATATGTATTTATGTTTGTATTGTGGGAAAATTCCTCCTCTGTGATATCATACAGCCTCTGAAAGTGAACAGTATCCCAAAGCAGTTCTAACCATGCTTTGGAAGTAAGAAGATTGACTATTGTATGGCCAAGGATGGCAGTATGTAATCCAGAAGCAAACTTGTATTAATTGTTCTATTTCAAGTTCTGTATTGCATGTTTTCTTATTAATATATATTAATAAAGTTATGAGAAATAAACATTCATTTTTATTGTGTGTGTTAATTCAAAACTCGAATGATTCACTTTATTTTAAATAGATTTTCAAATATATATAGAAAATACCCTTTTTCAGTGGTACATTTCAGATTTAGCATATTTTTGTTCACTCTGATAACTCCTTCAATATAATTTCTGACTTGAACATAATTTCAATCACTTTTCAAAATTGCTGAACACTATTGTAGTGTTTCTGAACATTTATTTTGCATCTTTCAAGACAAGATTTAAGTGATATTTATTTATTCCTGATTAGATCTATTGCTTCACTTACTGTAAAAGTTACCTAAGGATTTCTCTGTACAACCATAGGAGATCCAGGTGAAATAAGTTTCTGGAGATAGTTGATAATATTTGTGGAACAAAATAACTTTACTCCTGGCTTTGTTTTCACTTTGGCTAAATGGAGAGAATTCATTGAAACCTCTCAAACTACAAGGTATCACTAAATATGTAACTGCATTTACAATTTTATTAGCCCCAAATTTTGATTAAGAATTACATACCGCACAGTCCAGTGCTTTTTGTATTATTTTTTCTCACTCATATATTTATTATTGTGATATTAATTTATTCATTTCACCAAGGGTTAGCTGGTGAAGAAAGAAAAAAAGGAAAATTTAAATCAAGCAACATTTTAACCTCCGGCAAAAAGGAGATTGGGGTTTTAGAAGAAGTACAATATACGTGTAGGTTAATTTGTGTTATTCCTCATCTTCACTCCAGCCATTTGGGAAATAAAAACTCACAAGTTAGTTAGTTGTTGGGACTTAATTTGTGAAGCTGATTGAGAATCACCAAGTTATATATAGATATTATTATAATAACCTTGGCAAGAACTCTAGAACCTGAGAAAGTGAATATGATGAAAATATACTCTGAATAGGAGAAAAATACCCTACTGAAAAGGAGTATTACAAATTTCTTCTTTTTCAACAAGTGGAAAAATATGTGAGCTAATATTTGGCTTGATTAAAGACATTGAAGTTATTGGTCTTATTGTCAGAACTGGCCAAACTGACTTATAAAATATTGAACAGCCTCGGGTGGTGGAGCCAAGATGGCCGAATAGGAACAGCTCCAGTCTACAGCTCCAGCCTGAGAGACACAGAAGATGGGTGATTTCTGCATTTCTGTTTGAGGTACCAGTTTCATCTCACTAGGGAGTGCCAAACAGTGGGTGCAGGACATTCGGTGAAGTGCACTGTGTGCGAGCCGAAACAGGGTGAGGCATTGCCTCACTCGGGAAGCGCAAGGGGTCAGGGAGTTCCCTTTCCTAGTCAAAGAAAGGGGTAACAGACGGCACCTGGAATATCGGGTCAGTCCCACCCTAATACTGCACTTTTCCAATGGGCCTGGAAAACGGCACACTAGGAGATTGTGTCCTGCACCTGGCTCGGAGGGTCCTATGCCCACGGAGTCTCACTGATTGCTAGCACAGCAGTCTGAGATCAAGCTGCAAGGCGGAAGCGAGGCTGGGGGAGGGGGGCCCGCCATTGCCCAGGCTTGCTTAGGTAAACAAAGCAGCCAGGAAGCTCAAACTGGGTGGAGCCCACCACAGCTCAAGGAGGCCTGCCTGCCACTGTAGCCTCCACCTCTGGGGGCAGGGCACAGACAAACAAAAACTCAGCAGGAACCTCCACAGACTTAAATGTCCCTGTCAGACTGACAGCTTTGAAGAGAGTAGTGGTTCTCCCAGCACGCACCTGGAGATCTGAGAACTCTAAGAACGGAAAGACTGCCTCCTAAAGTGGGTCCCTCACTCCTGAGCAGCCTAACTGGGAGTCACACCCCCGGTAGGGAAAGACTGACACCTCACTCGGCCGGGTACTCCTCTGAGACAAAACTTGCAGAGGAACTATCAGACAGCTGAATTTGTGGTCTCACGAAAATCCGCTGTTCTGCAGCCACCACTGCTGACACCCAGCCAAACAGGGTCTGGAGTGGACATCTAGTAAACTCCAACAGACCTGCAGCTAAGGGTCCTGTCTGGTAGAAGGAAAACTAACAAACGGAAAGGACATCCACACCAAAAACCCATCTGTACGTCACCATCATCAAAGAGCAAAAGTAGATAAAACCACAAAGATGAGGAAAAAACAGAGCAGAAAAACTAGAAACTCTAAAAAGCAGAGCACCTCTCCTCCTCCAAAGGAACGCAGTTCCTCACCAGCAACGGAACAAAGCTGGATGGAGGATGACTTTGACGAGTTGAGAGAAGAAGGCTTCAGATGATCAAACTACTCTGAGCTACGAGAGGAAATTCAAAACAATAGAAAAGAAGTTAAAAACTTTGAAAAAAAATTAGAAGAATGGATAACTAGAATAACCAATGGAGAGAAGGGCTTAAAGGAGCTGATGGAGCTGAAAGCCAAGTTTCGAGAACTACGTGAAGATTGCAGAAGCCTCAGTAGCAGATGTGATCAACTGGAAGAAAGGGTATCGCTGATGGAAGATGAAATGAATGAAATGAAGCCAGAAGGTAAGTTTAGAGAAAAAAGAATAAAAAGAAATGAACAAAGCCTCCAAGAAATTTGAGACTATGTGAAAATACCAAACCTATGTCTGATTGGTGTACCTGAAAATGACGGGGAGAATGGAACCAAGTTGGAAAACACTCTGCAAGATATTACCCAGGAGAACTTCCCCAATCTAGCAAGGCACGCCAACATTCAGATTCAGGAAATACAGAGAACACCACAAAGATACTCCTCGAGAAGAGCAACTCCAAGACACATAATTGTCAGATTCACCAAAGTTGAAGTGAAGGAAAAAATGTTAAGGGCAGCCAGAGAGAAAGGTCGGGTTACCCACAAAGGGAAGCCCATCAGACTAACAGCGGATCTCTTGGCAGAAACTCAACAAGCCAGAAGAGAGTGGGGGCCGATATTCAACATTCTTAAAGAAAAGAATTTTCAACCCAGAATTTCATATCCAGCCAAACTAAGCTTCATAAGTGAAGGAGAAATAAAATACTTTACAGACAAGCAAACGCTGAGTGATTTTGTCACCACCAGGCCTGCCCTAAAAGAGCTCCTGAAGGAAGCAGTAAACATGGAAAGGAACAACTGGTACCTGCCACTGCAAAAACATGCCAAATTGTAAAGACCATCGAAGCTAGGAAGAAACTGCATCAACTAACAAGGAAAATAACCAACTAACATCATAATGACAGGATCAGATTCACACATAACAATATTAACTTTAAATGTAAATGGGCTAAATGCTCCAATTAAAAGACACAGACTGGCAAACTGGATAAGGAGTCGGGACCTATCAGTGTGCTGTATTCAGGAAACCTATCTCACGTGCAGAGACACCCATAGACTCAAAATAAAGGGATGGAGGAAGATCTATCAAGCAACTCGAAAACAAAAAAAGGCAGGGGTTGCAATCCTAGTCTCTGATAAAATAGACTTTAAACCAACAAAGATCAAAAGAGACAAAGAAGGCCATTACATAATGGTAAAGGGATCAATTCAACAAGAAGAGCTAACTATCCTAAATATATATGCACCCAA
>NW_026652282.1:76268645-76306901 GCF_009828535.3 Hylobates moloch
CATGGCACATGGTTACATATGTAACAAACCTGCACATTGTGCACATGTACCCTAAAACCTAAAGTATAATAAAAAAAATAAAATAAAATAAAAAAATAAAATGTGGCACATATACACCATGGAATACTATGCAGCCATAAAAATGATGAGTTCATGTCCTTTGTAGGGACATGGATGAAACTGGAAAACATCATTCTCAGTAAACTATCGCAAGGACAAAAAACCAAACACCGCATCTTCTCACTCATAGGTGGGAATTGAACAATGAGAACTCATGGACACAGGAAGGGGAACATCACACAGAGGAGACTGTTGTGGGGTAGGGGGAGGGGGGATGTACAGCATTAGGAGATAAACCTAATGCTAAATGAGGACTTAATGGGTGCAGCACACCAACATGGCACATGTATACATAGTTAACAAACCTGCACGTTGTGTACATGTACCCTAAAACTTAAAGTATAATAAAAAGAATTATGAGGATTATGAGGCACAGACTCTTGTTCTCTTCCCTTATATTCTCCCAAATAGATGAAGTCTCTCTCTCTCTGTGTCTCTCCATTCTGAGCTATCTGGATCTGGTTGTGGGGTGTTACAAGCACCCCTATGGGCACCACAACTGAGACTGGGCTGGGTTAGACCCAAAGACAACACAGCACTGGGTCTTGCCGAAGGCCTGCTATAACCGTGACCTGGCTACGGCCTATGTTCACTCAAGGTTCTACAATCAGCAGCTGGTGAAGCCACCAGACTTGTATTCTTATCTTCAGGGCAGTGAATTTCCCAATGCCATGGTGGTTCCAGAGATGACATCTGGAAACCAGTGACTATAGTTAAAAAAAACAAAAACAAAAACAAAACCTTAGAAATCTACATGGTGTTCTGTTGCAGAGTGGCTGAGTTCTTTTCTCTCTTCCTTCCCCTTTCCACAGGCAGAGGAGCCTCACCCCGTATCTATCCCCACCACAGGCCTATGGGGATTACTGCCAGGATACCACCAATATTCCCTTTAAGCCCAAGGGCTCTTCAGCAAGACTGTGGTGAATGTTGCCTGGCCTGTGACTTACCTTTCAAGGACGTGGGCTCCCCTATGGCCCAGAGCAGGCTTTGTGATGCCATCCAAGAGGCAAGTCCTGAAATCAGGGACCCAAAGGCCTCACTTGGTGTGTTATCCCTTTGTGGCCTAGCTGAAATCTAAGGTGTGAGGCAAAATTTTCTTTACTTTCCCCTGTGTCTTTTTCAAGCAGATGAAGTCTCTTCCAATAGCCACTATAGCTGGGAATGTGCTGTAGCAGAAGCAAGGAATCACCAGAAGTAAGAAAGTCTCAAAGTCTTACCCAAGGACCATGGCATGTACCACCTGGGTATCACTGCTTGTTATTCAGTGCCCATGAACTCTTTAGTCAGCAGGTGATGGGCCCTTCCCTTCAAGGCAGTGGGTTTCCTTTTGGCCCAGGTGTGTGTAGAAATGTTGTCTAGGATCTGTCACCTGAAAATGGGGCTTCACAACACTGACCGGTTCCCTATTTTACTGTTGCTTAGCTGGTATTCAAGAGGCAAGAAAAAGTCCTCTTACCCTTCTCTCTCCTCAAGCAAAATAAAGGGATTTCTTTTGAAGTCATGAGCTGCACTTCATGGGTTGGGGATGGATGACACAAGTACTCTGTTAGCAACCCCAGCTGGTATCTCAGTAGGTCACTCGCTCCCCAATCTACTGGCTCTGAGCCTAGTTCAGCACTAGGACTCACCTAGGACTTGCAGTCCTTATGGCATAGACTGCCCTTCAAATTCACATAGGGCCCCAGAGCAGCTTAGCTCAAGGTGGTGAGGCTTGTCAAATTTCAAGTGTCAACTACTTCAAATGGAAAATTACTCTCAGGGTAGGGTTGGTTTAAATATTCCAGCCATGTTTTGGCATCAGCCGAGTTCAGCTGGGTTTTGCTTTCTGCTCTGATAAGGTGGCACTGAGTTCAAAGCAGTGTCTCACAATTGCTACACTCTCACTATCCCAAGCACAGAGATTCTGTCTCTGCACCATGCAGCTGTTGTTGCAGGATGGGAGGGTGGTGACATTTGTGATTCAGCACTTCTTTTCTACCCTTCTCAGTGCCTCTTTTAGTGATATGAAGTTAAAACCAGGTACTTTATGTGCTCACCTGTTTTGTGGTTCTTACGAAGGTGCTTCTTTTTGTGTGTAGATAGTTGTTAAATTTGCGTCCTTGTTAGAGGGATGATCAGTGGAGCCTTATTTTTGGCCATGTTGCTCTGCGTTTCTCCAAACCTGTTTTCTTTATAAATTACTCAAGCCTCAGGTGTTTCTTTATAGCAATACTATGCAGACTAAGACAAAATAATCCACAATTATTACACTATTTAATTTCTTTTCTGTTTACTAAAATTATTAGACGTGTTTTTTTAATGGTTTTACCCTTTTATATACCCTTCAGCAAATTTCTCTAGCATTTTATTGAACACAAGATTGATCTCTAAGAGCACGTGTTTTTTTATACCTCTTTCTTCTTACATTGCATCTCACAACTGCTCAAATCAGTAATCCTTCTGACAAACTTTGCCGTAAAATTTATGTATTCTCAATTGCAACAATAAAACATACACTTTGAAAAGTATTTGGCAACACACTGAGAAGGGTTTTCACCCACATGACCAGTTAAGAGTCTATGTCTTATGGAATTCAACATAGTCTTTTCATTGTAGAGGTCCTGTGTTCACTAAGGTGTCTAAGAGCACCAAATGTGCTATTTTCCATTTTGTGTGCCTGGTCAGTCATAGAAGTACAACTGTGTTAAAAAGATTAGAAACACTGGAAAGTCTCTGAGAGTACTTGAGGATAAACCATAAATAGAAGGCATTTTACCTAGATGCAGTTACCTAGATAATCCCAGGGAAAAGAGCTCATTCTAAATTCATAGAAAAAATGTAGTTTTACATAATTATGCTTGTCAGCACACTAATTTCTCTTGTCAAATTCAGCAAGATTGCCCCTTATAGCATGCTGTAGCTACCTGGCATTAGTATGCCTATGATTTGAAAAATTATTTTCCCTGAATATTTTTCCCGGCTTTCTCAAATGAAAGATTTGTGAGTGAAGTAACAAATTATTAATAATACATGCCATAAAGTAAAACATATTCTTTTCAGATCTTGATTTCTTAATCAAGAATAAATGAATGCATCTGAATTATTTAAAAAAATCTAAAATTACACAGATTGTACTCAAATTGAGTATTTTCAATATTCTATTCAAAATATAACAAAAGGCATCACTCTTCACATTAACCTATACTTTTACGAGGCAGCAGTCAGGTTCTCTCATGAAATATTTAACATTGTATCTTGTATGAATTAAAATTAAAAGTATGTCTTATATATTAGAAATTTTGCATCAAGTTCAGACTGGAGAGTCAGCTGCTTTGGCCTTATAAGATGGACCTCAAGGGGTCAGATTCCAAAGCATGTCATTCTCTACTACCTCAGCCAAGCTTCAATCAAAGTTGCTATAATTATGTGATAGCATTCCATATTAAGTGATATTTCTTACCTCTTGTTGATTCTCAATGACTGCTTCAAAACTGGCCTTCTTTAAGTGTTACACATAAAAAATTGAGACTTTGATTTAATCTATAATGCTTATGAGAGCGTACTAGGTTTGTGCCGTGCTAAATTAGGCTGTAAAAATCTAGGGTTAGAGGTAACCCACTTTTATAATGTCCAGTATTTATTTTGCTCTAGACCCTCAGTCTATAAAAATGTATGTTCCAAATGCACCTTAATGGAGTTTGTGTTGTTATTGGTTAATTATTTAATTTATTTTAGTTTCAAAATTAGTTGAATCCCACTATACCAAAGACAAAGACAAAATCGGGATTATAAACTTCCTATTTTATAGTAAAATAATGGGTTGCCGTGGAGATTAAATTATTTGGAACATGCAAATCATAGTGCTTTACAAACAGTAATGGCGGATGGTGCACTTCCAAATATAATTCATTCATCTACATTTACACAAAACTGTTCTGCCTTGCTTTAAAAGTTCTACCATAAGTGCCTTAAAATACATGCTTATACTATTCCAGGATAGAAAGCCCATTTCTGTAAGGGTTCTATGTCTGTTGTCTTACTTTTTTTTTTTTCAAATTTGTAAACAATTCTTCCTTTCACAACCAATTCTGAAACCCACAAAAATCTTACAATGTCATTCAAGATTAGAAAATATCTTGGAATGGACAGGCTCACTTCTATACTTGAAGAAGTTGTTGGAGTACCTGTAGGCAGTCTTCCACTACTCTGACTGATAGACAAGTTTGCACTCCATCATGTATGTTCTAAGTACTCAGCCTCTCTAGAGGTTTCCAATCCCAATTACTACTTTTTCTACTAGATAAGAGAGTTTTTGAGAGAGACATTGGGTTGACGACAGGGAATTGATTGAAAGTATGAATATTAATGAGTAAATTTCCCATTGAATCAATCTATCCTAAAAAGCACTGCCTCCACATCTGGAAGTGCTAGATTCCAAATATAATATATTGTTCCAGTTAAAGAAAACTGAGCTATCTTAGAGTGAAATTTTCTGAGTTCTTGCATTTGAACATTCACCAACATAATGACCAAATATCTAATCAAAGTTCTCCCTAAGCTTACATGTAAGCAAGCTCGATTCACTTATACAGAGCTTCTTAACAGTTTTTAGTTCCTCATTCTTAACTAGGAACATATATTCTGACTTTTGAGAAAAACTGGAATACAAGCTGTCAATAAAACAACAACGATATGAATCATTGATGGAAAATTTCTGGAGATGTCAATAGGATTCTCACTAAACAGTTATCAGAGTACTGATCAGTTCATGCTTGGGAGGAAACTACTCAAGGCAAAAGAACTGCCCAATAATATGAATAAAACAATTTATTCAACTCAGAAAGTAACAGCTATTTGATTTTTTGCCTAAAAGCAAGCAATAACTTGAAAAATATATGAAAATAACACTTTTCAAAACAGTGGAGTTCAGGCAATGCATGACAATAATTCCCCAGGTTACCACCTTTTGAAAGTTTCCCAGATGCAGCTCAGAGACAGGGAAGCCAGGGGAAGCCCAGCAGACTCTCACAGTTGAGGAGATATGCCTGTAAGTCCAGAGAGAGCAAGGTGGCTACAGTTTACAAGGTAGAGTAACTTAGAGGAAAGGCCTACACAGAGAAAACACTTTGAAAATCACAATAGGATCATCACTGAGTATTCATCAGAGTACTGTGAAGTTGATGCGTGGGAGAAAAGTACCCAAGAGAAAAGAACTGCCCAAAGGAATTAGAGGATAGACTACTTGGAGCTCAAACAAGGCCTAGAGTAATGCCTCTTCTTACCAGCTGCACAAGTCAATGTCATAATTCATGGAGCATTAGGTAAAGTGTTTTTGTTTGTTTGTTTGTTTGTTTTTTAGGCAGAGTTTCGCTCTTGTCACCTAGGCTGGAGTGCAATGGCATGATCTCGGCTCACTGCAACCTCCACCTCCCAGGTTCAAGCAGTTCTTCTGCCTCAGCCTCCCGAGTAGCTGGGATTACAGGCGCCTGTTACCATGCCAGACTAATTTTTTTTGTATTTTTAGTAGAGAAGGGGTTTCACCATGTTGGCCAGGCTGGTCTCGAACTCCTGAACTCAGGTGATCCACCCGCCTCGGCCTTCCAAAGTGCTGGGATTACAGGCCTTCGTGAGCCACCGCGCCTGGTCAGGTAAAGTATTTTTAAAAGTCTTTCCTCAGGATTAGAGATAATAAGCTTTGCATAAAATGTTGTTTAGGTCCCACATAACAAACCTTAAAAAGCATGGATAAAGCTCTTTATGAAATAAAACTGCATCCCAGAATAAAGCTTGAGAAGAATTATAGAATAGAAAAATCACTACCACATCAAGCGAGTGGAAGGATTGAATATTATGTAGAGACAAGAAAAATATTCAAAAGACACAAATCAAACCTGAAAAATTAAAAAATACAATGTCTCAGATGATATTCTGGAAGAACGGCAGATCAGACATTACAGAAGAAAAGATAATTGATCTTAAAGTCTTATCAGCAACTATCATAAATGAAACTGGAAAAAAGGAATAAAAATGTGAGCTGGGAGAAAACTTTAACCTAGGAAACATGTTAAGTGGACATCCAAAGTTGGAGCGTGGGGACAGAGAAAACATTTGAAGAAAAATATTTGAAATATGGTCATGATAAGCCATATGTTTCTGTCAAGAACTGTGAAGGGTCTGAAATTTTACTCAGACTTCTTAGGTGAGCACAATTTTGGGCCAGCTGAATGGTAAGAAGACTTGAGACTCCTGGATCAGCAACCAAGAACAGTTTATTATTCACAACAACAGTAGTCAGAGTGTCACCATTTTTTGCACTGCTTTCTTGAGCCCCAGTTCTCACAGGGCGATGGAATAGAAAGACAGTTAATATCTCCTTTTACAGGAGAGAAATCTTGAGTTTATGAAACTAACACCTTTTATAATGGGTTCCTTTTGCTCCGGAGGAAGACAGTCTCAATCTTTCAAGGCTGTTCTCTACACACATCCTTGAAATATTAGTTTGGAAAAAGGGACACTTAGTACCTCATCCGCAAGACATGCAGAAACTCAAAAGATCTATTGAAAATTATCTCCCAAAATTACTATCTAAATTTAATAAAATTTGAAAAGTCAGTTCCTTAGGTACATGAGTCACCTTTTAAGAGTTAAATAGTCACATATGGCTAGAAACTGTCATATTGACAGTGAAGACATGGAACATTTCCATTACTGAAGAAAATACTATCATATAGAATGGTTGTATATCATATAATAGCAATAATAAGGTGTAATAATAATAGTAGCCCTATAAATCATGGGTTATTATCTGCACTTTACAGATGAAGAAACTATGCCTTAAGAAAGTAAAGCAACTTATCAAGTTAATATGTCTAGCAGGTGTCAGAGTTTGGACTGCATTAAACTATTTTCTTATACTGCTTTCTATAATGCCTGTGGCAGATTGTATGTTCAAGTAATGACCGCAACAATATTTATGATCCCACATGCTCTTCTAGATCCTTGCTACTATCCTGTCAAGAAGTGGAGCCTAGGGCTGGGCACGGTGGCTCATACCTGTAATACCAGCACTTTGGGAGGTTGAGGTGGGTGGATCACGAGGTCAGGAGTTCGAGGCCGGCCTGCTCAGCATGATGAAACTACGTCTCTACTAAAAATACAAAAACTTGGCTGGGCATGGTGGTGCGTGCTTATAATTCCAGCTACTCAGGAGGCTGAGGCAGGAGAATCACTTGAACCCAGGAGGCAGAGGTTGCAGTGTACTGAGATCGCACCATAGCACTCTAGCCTGGGCAATAGACTGAGATTCTGTCTCAAAAAAAAAAGGTGGAGCCTATATTTCTTTCCCTTGAACTTGGGTGGGCCTTTGTTACTGCCCCAATGGAAGTGATATTACATACAGTGTAAATTATGATATGTAAGGTTCAAGGATAGACTGTATCTTTGAAAAGATGTCATATCTTTAACAAGATGATAGAGCTTCTACATAGCTCCTTTTTGGGACAATAGCTCCTGGAAGTCAGCTGCCAGGCTATGAGGAATCCCAGGTCATATATTTATATCGTTTAGCTGAGACCATTATTGAGTTCCCAGGCAGCAGCCAGAATTAACTCATACACATGAATTAGGAAGCCTTCTAATTCCAGCCCCAGTCACCTATGGATTTTAGTCTGGGAGATCCACACGAATAATTATCGATCTGATCTAATCCTAACCTATATTTCAAATTATAAATGGTAATAATAAAAATAAGTTTGTTTCAGGTTATTAAGCTTGGGATGATTCCTTATGCAGCAATAAATCATTGAAACAATGTATCTTCAAACCAAGTATTTAAAAACCTTTTTTTTAGCCAATGAATCAATATTTGTTTGCTTTATTCACTAGTGCATTCAACAAATGAATATATACGTGGGTAATTTCTTGTATAGACTGTGTCACATTTTGTAGAACTAGAATTAAAAAGAAAAAGTCAATTTATGGCTTATAATTTAAAAAAGAAATTTTATCTAAGCAAAACTGTTTCTTAAGTAGCTCTGTACATTTTTTATGTATTGTCATATTTGGGTTTCATAACCTAGACTTCTGTCTTTCATTTATTTATTCTGGTTGATAGGTAAGTTGCCTTATTTGCATTATTTCTAAAGATGTGAAAAATTATTATGATTTTTAAATGTTAAACATACCTAATACTTTTCACTAAAATGCAAAATATTGTAATAAAATAAATGACACATTTTTCAAAGAAACATGAAGTGTAGTCAATAAAACGTACAACTTTATTAAATCTCTATATCCTAGAATCAATTTTTGCATTGACATATATTCATAAGACACCTAGAAAATACCTTGTTAATTTCTGTAGATTTAAACATTTCATAGGTTTAATTTTAGTAAGCTGACAATTTTCTAGAGGATATTTTTATTTTCAAATACAAATTATTTACTGTCAAACTTTGAAATTGGATATTCTTTCCAACTTGATCAATTCTTAAAGAACTGAGAAAAGTCTCAAAATAAAATGGGTTAGAAATAGTTTATATGTTATTGCTTTAAAATCATTTCAAGTAGTCACAGTGCACTTTCACAGAAGCATCATTTTGCCTGAAGCATACAGGAGGGACACGGTTTCAGGAACGAACAGAATGGAGGCCCCTGGAGCTATGTTTATAGATCCTTGCTCATTTATTGTGCAATTTATTCACTACAGCTTAAGGGACAAGCAAGCATTCATCACCCACTGCTCCCATCATTTTCAAGACTGTTTAGTAGATAACACAAATGTTAAGCAAACAAGTCTTTTGATCCATTTCAATCTACTTCTGATTTTTCTTTTAGGTAACAAAAGTTTACTGATTTGACTCTATGTATGTGTTTCTATCTCTATGTCTACATCTAAAATTTTTCCATCTGTGTCTCTATTTACACGTAAAATTGGAAAAAACATCACCCTTGGAGTATTCTCTGAATAGGGACAGAAAGTAAAATTGTCTGATACAAAAAGGATTCCCATCTAAGAGTTTGATATGTGTGGAGTCTTAAATAGACAAAGGAGTTAGGCTGGTGAAAGATGGGAAAAACAAAAAGAAAAAAACAGATAAGCTCTAAGTACGCCTTTCTTCATGGTTCAGGTCACACAGACCTCCTGCGCAAACAACTGACAATCTTCCTGAGCCCAACTATCATTAGACACCTACAAGTTAGGTCACTGCAACCTTAGCATTTTTAGTACTGCACAAAGCCCTCTTCAGCAGACAGCACAAACAATATTTTATAAAATTTCCACCAAGCCTTTGTTTCCTGGCAGTCAGTTTCTGCTGGCCTGCCCATTGCCTCCTTGCAAACTATTTTCCTAATAATTTTTCTAATAAATCTGCCTTTCTTTATCTACAACTGTCTTGGCAAATTCTTCTATCCCCATGCCACCGGCCCAGATGGTTGTCGTTCACCTGTAATATTTTGATGGCCCATTGGGGACTCTCTTTTCATGGGGAACTCTCTCTCCTCTCTCTTTCCCTTTCCCAACTTGGGACCCTCAGCAGACAGCATCTAAGCATGAGCCAATTGCAGGTGACTGATTGGAGCTACACACTGGTGGGACCAAAAGGTGTCTATGTGGAAGTGTCTGACCACCATCACCCGTTTTGGTAAAGGACCTGAGTCTACTTATTTTTTTCTGTCTTTCAGCAGCCAGCTTCTTGCATCCCTCTGGCAATTAAACCTGTTTTCCTTATATATTACCCAGTCTCGGGTATTTCTTTACAGCAGCATGAGAACGGACTAATACAGTAAGATGATACAGCAGAGAGTGGGATGTTGCTTTAATAAAGGGACCGAAAAATGTAGAAGTAACTTTGGAACTGGGTAACAGGAAGAGGTTGGAAGAGTTTGGAGGGCTCAGAAGAAGACAGGAAGATGTGGGAAAATTTGGAACTTCCTAGAGACTTGTTGAATGGTTTTGATCAAAATGCTGATGATAGTGATATGGACAATGAAGTCCAGGCTGAGGTGGTTTCAGATGGAGATAAGGAACTTGTTGGAAACTGGAATAAAGGTGACTCTTGCTATGCTTTATCAAAGAGACTGGTGGCATTTTTTGCCCCGCCTTAGAGATCTGTGGAATTTTGAACTTGAGAGAGATGATTTAGGGTATCTAAAAGAAGACATTTTTAAGTGGCAAAGTGTTCAAGAGGAAGCACAGCATAAAAGTTTGGAAAATTTGTAGCCTGACCATGCAATAGAAAAGAAAAATCCATTTTTATGGGGAGAAATTCAAGCAGGCCACAGAAATCTGTATAAGTAACGAGAAGCTGAACATTATTTCCCAAGCTAATGGGAAAAATGTCTCCAGGGCGTGTCAGAGACCTCCATGCCAGCCCTCTCCCATCAAAGGCCCAGAGGCCTAGGAGGAATACATGGTTTCATGGGCCTGGCCCAGTGCCCCCCTGCTGTATGCAGCCTAGAGACATGGTGCTCTGCATATCAGCTGCTTCAGATCCAGGCGTGGCTAAAAGGGACTATGATTGTAATTACCTGAGGCCTCCCCAGCCATGCTGAACTCTGAGTCAAAAAACCTCTTTTCTTTATAAGTTACCCAGTCTCTGGTATGTCTTTATCAGCAGTGTGACAACAAACTAATACAGAGGTCTCTGATTGTCTCACAGCTGCATGTAGCGGAGGATCTTCGCTTGGTGCCTGAGTGGCTTTGACCCTGGAGAGGTGGACCCATGGAGAGAGACCTCGGAGATTTACAGCCATTGGGGTGGTAAGAAGAACTTGATATGGCCCAGTCCAGATGGATTCTAAAGGCCTTTCATCCTATGGGAGAGTTTTAAGATACACCCAGTCCTCAGGCATCAGTTTAGGCTGTGTGTTCTCTGGAAAAGAGGGATTGGGTTTTAGACTATGAAGATTTTGGTAATGGTTAATGGTTTTGATGGTTTGTCCTAAGAGATATCACCTGATGTGTGAAATAATGACTTTCTGGATCTAACAAGAGGTCTGTTTGTAAGAAGGGCCTTCCATAAAGAACTTCAAGTGGACTGAGATGGGTTTCTGAATTTGGGGTAATGCAAGGCCTTAAGAGGGCAATAGGGAGCACAGCGGGCGATGACTGTTCAGTTTCCTGTATTAGCTTTGTGAGACGCCTTTTTATGGTATGATTAGCTTTTTATACTTTTCCAGAGGATTGTGGATACCAGAATGCAAGCAAGTAGTATTTCATTTGAAGGGCCTTAGCAACTTCTTGTTTTGAGAAATGAAGGCAGGGCCATTGTCTTACGGAATGAGTAAGGGAGCCCAATACAGGGAAGAATGTGGTCCAAAAGGGCCATGGTGACTTCTAATGCCTGTTCAGTTTTGGTGGGAAAGGCCTCTATCCACCCAAAGTATCTACAAAGACTAGCAAGTATTTAAGTTCCTTGCATTGGAGGCATGTGTGTAAAATCTAGCTGCCAATCTTCTGGTAGGGTCCCTCATCTTCGAATGGAGTAGAGGAGAGGGAGAGATTTGTGGGTCCCTTCAGGATTCATTTTTGCAGCATGTGGCACAAGCCTGCAAGATGGCTCATTGAAGATTGGGTTATTCCTTTACCAATAAACAGTGGACTTATTAAGTTTTGGAGGGCTTTGGCCCCCACATTAGTTGATTTGTGTAAGTTTTTTTTTTTTTTTTGAGACGGAGTCTTGCTCTGTCGCCTAGGCTGTGCAGTGGCACAATCTCGGCTCACTGCAAGCTCCACCTCCCAGGTTCATGCCATTCTCCTGCCTCAGCCTCCCGAGTAGCTGGGACTACAGGCGCCCGCCACCACACCCGGCTAATTTTTTGTATTTTTAGTAGAGACGGGGTTTCACTGTGTTAGCCAGGATTGTCTCGATCTCCTGACCTCGTGATCCACCCGCCTCAGCCTCCCAAAGTGCTGGGATTACAGATGTGAGCCACCACGCTCAGCCTATTTGTGTAAGCTTTTAAAAAGTTTCCATTGTGAGGCTCCTGGAACGAAAGTTTCATTAGAGCTTTTTAGCCAGCTTTCTGTGGTATGACAGAAGCCTTTCACTAGAGCCCTTTGGGTTTCTTTCTGTGAATAGTGTCAGACAGGAGAGTGGGGTTAGGAACCAAAACTGCCTAACGGGGCAGGCTGGCAGCTGCTTTTGCTTAGTCATCAGCTCAACTGTTCCCAATTGAGATTTCATCACTGCTTCCCTGATGGGCTCTGCAGTGAATGATAGCTACCTATGCAGAAAGCAAAATTGTCTCTAACAGAATCATGATTACAGGAGCATGTCTAACTGGAGAAGTTTGGTCTGTTAAGTTTCCTTTTTCACCAAATGGCTGCATGGGCATGTACTACATGGATGTATAGGCTTAGTCTGTGTAAATATTAAATCTCATGCCTGGTCCTAATTGTAAGGCTTGAGTAAGGGCAATAAGTTCTGCCTTCTGGGCTGAGGTGGTGCCGCCTGGTAGGGGCCTTGATTCTATAGCTTCAGTAAGACTAACAATACCCTTTTAACTGGGTACTTTCCAACATGAAACTACTGCCGTCTGTGAACCAAGTGGCCTCTAGATTGGTAAGGAGGGTGTCTTGGAGGTCTGTTCTGGTGCTACAAATTAAATCAATAGTTTGTAAGCAGGAGTGTTTAAGTGGTCCATCTGCATTTGGATCTCGTAACAGGGTGGCAGGATTAAGAAATTGACATGGCTTAATGTTTAATTATGGTGTTTGTAGTACTGTTTGATATCTGCTAACTCGACTATTAGAGACCCCAGTGAAAGGGCTTTGAGTTTAAAATATTTGTTACATTGTGTGGGGTATATATTATTATTTCTTGGCCCAGAGTTAGCTTGGAGATCCCCCCTCAACCAATAGGGTCACAGATACTAGTGCCTGGAGGAATGGAGGCCAGCCCTGTGCCAACCAGTCAAGGTTCTCTGATAACTGATTGGTCATTGGAAGGGACCCAATGGCTGGGTTAGGACCATTTTCAGGGTACAGCCCTACTCCTGGCTGCTTTCACGGGCTGGCATTGAGTGTCTGCAGCTTTTCCACGCACATGGTGCAAGCTGTTGGTGGATCTATCATTCTGAGGTCTGGAGAAGAGTGGCCCTCTTCTCAGAGCTCCACTAGGCAGTGTCCCAGTGGATACTCTGTGTAGGGGCTTCTGCCCCACATTTTCCTTTTATACTAACGTGGCAGAGGTTCTCCATGAGAGCTCTGGCCCTGCAGCAAACTTCTGCCTGAATATCCAGGCCTTTCTATACATATTCTAAAATCTAGGCAGAGGTTTCCAAACTTCAATTCTTGACTTGTATGCAACCACAGGCCCAACACCATGTGAAAGCTGCCAAGGGTTTGGTGTTGCACTTTCTGAAGCAATGGCCTGAGCTGTCCGTTGGCCCCTTATAGCCATGCCTGGAGTGGCTGGGATGTAGGGCACCAAGTCCCAAGGCTGCATACAGTAGTGGGTGCCGGACCTGGCCCAGGAAACCACTTTTCCTTCCGAGGCCTTGGAGCCTGTGATGGGAGGGGCTGCTGTGATGGTCTCTGACATGCCCTGGAGACATTTTACCCATTGTCTTGGTGATTAACATCCAGCTCCTCATTACTTATGCAAATTTCTGCAGCTGGCTTGAATTTCTCTTCAGAAAATGGGATTTTCTTTCCTATCCCATGGTCAGGCTGCAAATTTTCCAAACTTTTATTCTCTGCTTCCTCTTGAATCCTTTGCTGCTTAGAAATTTCTTCGGCCAGATACCCTAAATCATGTCTCTCAAATTCAATGTTCCACAGATCTCTGGGGCAGGAGCAAAATGCCACCAGTCTCTTTGCATAGCAACAGTGACCTTTACTCCAGTTCCCAACAAGTTTCCCATCTCCCTCTAAAACCACCTCAGCCTGGACTCTATTGTACATATTACTATCAGCATTTTGGTCAAAGCCATTTAACAAGTCTCTAGGAAGTTCTAAACTTTCCCACATCTTCCTGTCTTCTTCTGAGACCTCCAAATTGTTTCAACCTCTGCCTGTTACCCAGTTCCAAAGTTGCTTCCACATTTTTGGATATCTTTATAGGAGCACTCCACTCCTGGTACCAATTTCCTGTATTAGTCCATTCTCATGCTGCTAACAAAGACATACCTGATAGTGGGTAATTTATAAAGAAAAGAGGTTTAACTGACTCACCATTCTGCATGGCTGAGGAGGCCTCAGGAAACTTACAATTATGGTGGAAGGGAAAGCAAACACATCCTTCTTCACATGGTGGCAGGGAGAAGAATGAGTGCCCAGTGCAGGGGGAAGCCCCTTATAAAACCATCAGATCTCCTGAGAGCAGGATGGGAGAAACTGCCTGCATGATTCAATTGTCTTCACCTGGTCCCATCCATGACCTGTGGGGATTTTGGGAAATATAACTCAAAATAAGATTTGCGTGAGGACACAGCCAAATCAGCCTCTATCTATTGTTTGGACAAACTCAGACTCTGAGTTGGATTCAGGTAATATTAACCTTAATTCTCAACTCTAGCTTCAAGGAGTTTCTTTTTCCTTACTCCCTTAACTTTCCTTAAAAATCAATGAATTCTACTATTTTCCTGGCTTCTTTACTTAATTACAGCTGTAAACTGCATCCTGGTCATTACTTTCATTGTTCTGCACTTTAACTGCCTTCTTACATCTGGATGGAATAATATTCTCCTTTGTCCTTGAACTTCACTCTTCAAGACTAAGCATGCCAATGACTCAACCACCATAACATAGTCTGGCTACTGCAGCTAACAATTAAAGCTATTACTGAGTCATTTGAAATTTCTGGTGGGGATCCCAGATAGTTAATCTATTTATTAAATTAGCAAACAGATACTCATCAAGGCAGTTTGCACTCTGTCAAGCACATAAAAACATGCAAGCACTGGTGGACTCAAGGCAGTAATACCAACTTTGAGATTTGGGTTTATCTAATCAGCCATATAATTTAATGTCACAAAGTCAATACCACATACTATAGGAAAAATAGCATAAAATTTTCAGTAAGAACTTCCTTCACTTGGATTTTCTGCAAAGATAAACAATTCGAACAATTTCTAAAAACCAGATGCCTAAACAATATTTTATCCTTGATGACTTTGTTTGTAACTGTGCTTTCTAAATTACCAATCACAAAAGGAAGGAGGGATGAACTTCAAGGTTATAATTTACAGAGATCCCAAGAACATCATTTAATACCAGGGCTTCCTGCTTTCCCAAGAAACCTAGAATATTTTGACCTCTCTTGAAGTTGATGGAAATTAGCCCAATGGCTTTTTTAAACTTTATTCTTAGAGCTAACTCTTTTTACTGAATTCTATTACAGGCTCACAGTAATTATCCAACTGCTTCACTTAAACAGCTTCGTCCTCTTGACATTAATACTATTATAAGGGAAGTAGGATATGGTTGCTATTTGCAGGGGGATTTCCAAGATTACCACCCAGATAAAATTTCTTTGTATTTGTCCCAGTAATCTCATATGCCTCCACACCACAACAACAATATACCAAGGTACTAGGTGTTTGTTTAATTTTTTTTCTTATACTCTTTACAGTCCTTCTCCTTTCCTGTCTCCCTGAATTGACTATATATTGTCACCTTTAACATGTCAGGCTTCATCCTAGTTACTTGGATATCTCTCCAATTAGCATTAACACTTACAATGAACCTTACTCTGCCAAGTCTTGTGGATTACACTGTACTTGAAGGGACTCACAAGCTATCAAGGAAACAACATTCTCTGTGTGCAAAGGATTGTTGGTTTTGCTTACTATTAGTCTCTGAAAGGTATGATTCCACATTCCCTATTTATGCTCAGAATTTCATCCCTTTTAACACCACCTTGTATCCCAAATTCCTGTTTCCCCACTCCCATGGGACTCTAAAAAGCATACACAAGGCATGGTAGCTTCAATCTCTGCCTATTTAAGTCAATACACAACCAAGCTAAAAACATAAACCCTCTCAAAGGACCGGTTCCCTGACCCAAGAGAAAACCCCCTGTTGTAGGGCCCCTTTTTAAACAAGTCCAACTCAAACACTAAGTTTTTTTTGTTCTTTTTTTTTTAAGCAACAGAAAACAAACATTACTTCAACCCTGTTGGTAATGTTCCTAAACCTCTTTGCAACTACACTGTAACTATAAATTGTACCAATAGAAAATATGTATTGGGGGAAAATATAATTTGGTACCAGTTAGAATATCAGGCCTAGCCAACCTCAATGCCCCAAATCTCCAAAATATAAACTATCACTTCTGTACAGTGAGGCCCTCTCCAGACACTTGTCCTGATGTAACTCCATGGCAAAATTGCAAGGTTGTGAATTCCCGTAACAATTGCCTACAAATTCTCATGTTCAGCAACCCCAAATCTCAGATTTTTCTAGACTCTCAATGCTTTCAGTTATTCTGGGTAAACAAAATCCACCCAAATGCAAACTATAATATCCAAGCCTTACAGCCTCTTACAACTGCTAATCTAGCTACTTCATACTTGTTCTTCAGGTCAGAAAGCCAAAACACACTTCGTTTCTTCACTCTAAGTTTAATATCTTGCCTTAAATCTGAGGAAGCATTCTTCCTCTGTAAACAAATGCATGTATTTGTCTTCCAGCCAACTGAACTAGAACTTGTACACTAGTTTAGTTAGCCCTAGACATCCAAATTGCTCCTTCCAATCAATTCCTCCCAATCCCACTTTACAGTTCTAGCAGAGAAAACTGAGCAATCCATCTGATTGCCCTGTTCATTGGCCTAGGGATTGCCATTGGGTTAAGTATGAGAATAATAGGTATGAGCCTCACAGCCCATACTTATCATACCCTCTCAATGGAACTCCCCACCAAGCTCAAACATATCTCGGACACCCAGGAAGTCCTCCAAAATCAGGCCAATTTCCTAGCACAAATTGTTCTCCAAAACGGCAGTGGCATAAATCTGCTTATAGCAGCCCAGCGGGGTATTTGTTTAGTCCTTGAATAGAAATGTTGTGTTTATGTTAATCAATTGGGAATAGTGCAGAACCATGTCCGCCCCCCCCCCCCCAAAAAAAAACCATGTCAAGCTGCTGAAATATAAAAAAAAAACAAAACATCACAAGAATGGTCTTCATGGATATCTACTTTGGGATGGTTCTCCTGGTTCCTCTCCTTTTGGGGGCCACAAACAGTTATTTTACTATTCCTTCTTTTCAGTCCTTGTATCTTCAACTTACTTGTCAAATTTTCTAGATCTTGTGGGCATGCTTCAATCTCTTTATTCTTTTTTCTTTAGTCTCCTTTGTGTACTTTCAAATAGCCTGTCTTCAAGCTCATTAATTCTTTCTTTGCTTGATCAGTTCTGCTAAGAGATTCTGATGCATTCTTCAGTATGTCAATTCCATCTTTCAACTCCATAATTTCTGCTTGATTTTTAAAAATTATTTCAATGTCTTTGTTAAATTTATCTGATATTATTCTAAATTTCTTCTCTTTGTTATTATGAATGAGTTTCTTAAAAACAGCTATTTTGATTTCTGTGTGTAAATTAACACATACATCCGTTTCTCTGGCATTGTTTCCTGGTGCTTTATGTAGTTTATTTTGTGAACTTACGGTTTCCCGGATAGCCTCGATGCCTGTGGGTGTTAACTGCTGTCTGTGCATTGAGTAGTTATGTGTCCGAAATTGGTGGGTTCTTGGTCTCACTGACTTCAAGAATGAAGCCGCAGACCCCCGTGGGGAGCATTACAGTTCTTAAAGATGTGTGGCCGGAGTTTGTTCCTTCTGATGTTTGGACGTGTTCGGAGTTTCTTCCTTCTGGTGGGTTCGTGGCCTCGCTGGATTCAGGAATGAAGCTGCTGCAGACCTTCGCGGTGAGTGTTACAGCTCTTAAGGTGGCGCGTCTGGAGTTGTTCATTCCTCCTGTCCAGAGTTGTTCATTCCTCCTGGTCGGTTCGTGGTCTCGCTGGCCTCAGGAGTGAAGCTGCAGACCTTCATGGTGAGTGTTATAACTCATAAAGGCAGTGAGGACCCAAAAAGTGAGCAGCAGCAAGATTTATTACAAACAGCGAAAGAACAAAGCTTCCACAATGTGGAAAGTGACCCAAGCCGGTTGCCACTGCTGGCTCCAGTAGCCTGCTTTTATTCTCTTGTGTGGCCCCACCCACAACCTGCTGATTGGTCAATTTCACAGAGAGCTGATTGGTCCGTTTTACAGAGAGCTGATTGGTCCATTTTGACAGGGTGCTGATTGGTGTGTTTACAATCCCTGAGCTAGACACAGAGTGTTGATTGGTGCATTTATAATCCTTTAGCTAGACATAAAAGTTCTCCAAGTCCCCACTAGATCAGCTAGACACAGAGCACTGATTGGTACGTTTATAAACCTTGAGCTAGACACAGAGTGCTGATTGGTGTGTTTACAAACCTTGAGCTAGACACAGAGTGCTGATTGGTGTATTTACAATCCTTTAGCTAGACATAAAAGTTCTCCAAGCCCCCACCTGACTCAGGAGCCCAGCTGGCTTCTAGTGGATCCAGCACCAGGGCCGTGGGTGGAGCTGCCCACCAGTCCCGTGCCATGCACGTGCACTCCTCAGCCCTTGGGTGGTCGATGGGACTGGGTGCTGCAGAACAGGGGGGTGGCGCCTGTCAGGGAGGCTCAGGCCACGGGGGAGCCCACCACAGGGGGGCTCGAGCATGGCAGGCTGCAGGTCCTGAGCCCTGCCCTGCGGGGAGGTGGCTGAGGCCCGGCAAGAATTCAAGTGCAGCGTGGATGGGCCGGCAGTGCTGAAGGGCCTGGCGCCCCTCTGCAGCTGCTGGCCCGGGTGCTAAGCCCCTCACTGCCCAGGGCCATCAGCGCTGGCCGGCCACTCTGGGGCCTGCTGAGCCCACACCCACCCGGAACTCACACTGGCCCGCGAGCATCGCTCCCCAGTTCCCGCCCATGCCTCTCCCTCCACACCTCCCTGCAACCAGAGGGAGCTGGCTCCAGCCTCTGCCAGCCCAGAAAGGGGCTCCCACAGTACAGAGGCAGGCTGAAGGACCCCTCAAGCATGGCCAGAGCAGACGCCAAGGCCGAGGAGGTGCTGAGAGTGAGCAAGAGCCACCGGCACGTTGTCACCTCTCAGGTATTTACTGTAGTATTCTCAGTATGTGCTTGTTTGTGCCATCCCTCTTGGGAAGGCTTTCCAGACATTCAAACAGACTTGAATGTTGTAATCTAAGCCATATGTACATTAAGGGGAACACCAAGTTCAGTAATGTTGTGGTTCTTACAGATTCATGGAGGTACCACTTCTTGGACTAGGATATAATCTGGAAGAATTCGCTGGACTTCTCAACAGAGAATCTTGTTTATTTTCCTTTCTTACTTTCAAACAAATGGAATCTCTCTTTCTATGTGTTGAGCCACCTGTAGCTGGGTGTGGGGTGACACAAGCACCCCCATGGCCACCACCACTGGGACTGTTCTGGGTCAGACCTGAAGCCAGCACAGCAGTGGGTTTCAGCAAAGACCTGTTGTAACTACTACCTGCTTACCACCTATGTTCATTCAAGGTCCTGAGGCTTTAAAATCAGCAGCTGCTGAAGCCAGCCAGACTTGTATCTTTCCTTTCAGGGAAAACAGTGAGTTCTTCTAGGCCCTGGGCAGGTCCAGAGATGCTGTCTCAGAGCCAGGGACTGGAGCCAAAAACTTAGGAATCTACCTGGTACTCTGTTCTACTGTGGCTAAACTAGCACTCAAACCACAAGACAAAGTCCTTCCATGGAGTCTCACCCCATGGCCACCATTACCACAGGCCCTTGGAGAGTACTGTCAGGCTACCATTGATGTTTCCATAAATTCCAAGAGTTCCTCAGTCATCTTGTGGTGAATTCTGCCAGGCCTGGGACTGGCCTTTCAGGGCAGTGGGCTCCCCTGTGGCCCAGAGCATGCTTGGAAAGACCATTCAAGAGCCAATGCTTTGAATCAGGGATCCCAAGCTCCCTCTTGGTGCTCTTCTACGCTATGATCTAGCTGGTACCTAAAATGCAAGATAAATTCCCCTTTACTTTTCCCTCTGCTTTTCTCAAGCAGGAGTCTGTCCTCATAGACACCAGAGCTGTGAATGTGCTGGGTCTCACCAGAAGCCTGCACACCTCAGAGTTTCACCCAAGGCCCGTGGTGTGTAAAATTTGGATCTTGCTACTGGTTATTCAGGAACAAAGACCCTTTGGTCAGCAGGTGATGAATAGTGCCAGGACTCGGTTCTTCCCTTCAAGGAAGCAGGTTTTCTTCTGGTCCAGTGTGTTTCTAGAAATGTCCAGGAGCTAGGGCCTGGAATGGGAGCCTCACTACTCCGCCCAGTGTTATATCAGACTGTGGCTGAGCTGGTATTCAAGTTGCAAGACAAAGTCCTCTTTACTGTTTCCTCTCCTCTCCTCAAGGAGAAGGAAGGCGTCACTTTCATTGCTGCAAGCTGAACTGTGAGGAATTTGTAGAGGGGTAGCACAAGCACTCTCTTAGCCACCCTGGTTATGTCTCACTAGGTCATGTGCCACCTAAACCCACTATCTCCAAGTCCAGCTCAGCACTAGGGCTTGCCTAGAAATTACAGTCCTTGTGACCTAAACTGCCTTTTAAGTTTATTTAAGACCCCAGAGAAATTTTAGCCCACAGTGGCAAGGCTTGCTGAAACTCAAGTTCCTATCACTCGGTTGGGTGAATCGAATCTCCTCTGCCTAGGGCTGGTCTAAATGCTCCCTCCATGGGTAGTTGTCAGCTGAGTTTAGCACGGTTTTGCTTTTCTCTTTGACAGGGAAGCACTGAATTCAATGCAATTTCTTACAGTTGTTGCACTTTGCCTTCCCCAAGTGAAACGGATTCTCATGGCCACACAACCACTGCCAGAGTATTCGGGAGGGGTAGCATCAGCAAATTAAGACTCTCTTTCCTACCGCCTTTAGTACCTCTTTCAGTGATACAAAGTTAACACTACGTACTGTGACTGCTTACCTGATTTTTGGTTCTTATGAAGGTCCTTTTTTTGTGTAGATAATTATTAAATTTGGTGTTCCTGTGGAGGGTAAAATTGGTGGAGGTTTTTATTTAGCCTCCTTGTTCTGTCCCTTTGCTAGATGTTTATTTTCATGTATAAGAGCAAAGATAAGTCTGTCAGTTTTGCTATTGTACAGGCATATCTTTATAGAAAAAAATGTTCTGGAAGCTTTCTTTATGTGTATCATCTTCTAGCCTATGATAAACCAGAAGTAAAAGCTACCTTCCATAGCTTATTTTCCTGTTTGCAAAAACGAAAGGCAGTGGCTAGTGCATTTCGAGGTTAAATAGAACTCAATTCATAGTGTTGATTGGTGTTTACATAGTAACCTAAGAAAGATTAATTACAAAGAAAAATAAACAAAGAAATAATAGTTAATTGTTTAATGTATACCTAACTTATCACTCTTCATTGACCTACAACTAATAGTTATTATTTAAAACAAACGAAATAGATTTTTAAAACCTGCTGCTTTATATGACTTTCATTTATCTAAAAACACATGGTTTACACAGTAACACTGAGATTCAATCTTTGATAAATCACCGACTAAGGAAGAAAAACTTCTGATTCTTCATGTTTTACTTTGCATATGAATTGCCTCTTGAATATTTCCACATAGATCAAAATTATAATTTGCAACCCAGAATAAAATTGACTAAATATATTTACTTATTCTTTCTCTGACAGAAAAGCTGCCTAAACAGAAACACCATTGAAGAAAAGAGATTGCAGTCTTCCCCGTTTCTGCCATGTTGAAGCTTGGATACATTGTTTTTGTGTCTTCTGTAGAAGAAATCATTTGATTTGTTCATTTCTTTTCTCTGAAATATGTGAAAAGTAAATGTTGGTGGTGTCTAGTTTATTTAAAAAAAAATAGTGCATTCATCAATGCAGTCGGAAGGGCTAAGATTTAAATAACATTGAAAATTATAACTGAAATAAAGCAGAATTCCTGACTTTTCTATTGTTCAGTAAGTTCTGTTGATTTCCTCTGTGATATCTTTGGCAGGCAGAGTCTCCCTTCATTATTCTAAATTTGGTGAAATAAAAATTGTATTAGCTCTCAATAAAATTATGTATCTGGGTACAGAATTTATTTGGGTAGGAACTGTCAACAGTGTCTCTATATCTCTATCTATCTATGTATCTATGTATCTATCTATATCTATGTCTATATCTATCTATCTATCTATATCTCCCCTATTAATTTTCTTTTTCTAGAGAACTCTAATTAATATAGTGATGCATTTTGGACTGTGCTATAAAAAATATTAGGGGGCAGCCCATAGTGTAGCTCTATTTGTTGCCACTCTGGTTCTACTCAAGAAACTATTAGACTTCCTTCTCCTTTCATGTGAACTAGCAGATGTTTTACACTTCCAGTTTATACATAAGTTTTACTTATTTGAAGTTTTCATTCAACTAAATGATTCCACTGATTACTTTCTATTTATAATAAATCTGTTAATCACTACAGGGAACACAAACATAAGATCATCTAGAGTCTCAAAATGCTCAGATACTAGCTGGGATGAAGTTGGAGGTGGATCTAGAAAGTGGGAGTGGAAGGAAGGCTGATAAGTAAAAAAAATGTAAAAATGAAAAATCAGGATGGAGACAAGTGGCACGTAAAAATGTACAAAATGATATGGAAACAAATGAAGACATGATTGCATCTAATTAGAGGGATCAAAAGTGCTTTCATTAAAGAGGTGGTGAGATACTACTGCAGAATTTTGACATCTGACATTCAGGGTGGGGATATAAGACATTCTAAAAGGATGGAGTTAAATATGCATGGACAAAGCAAAACTTGAGGCAGAAAGCACCCAGTATGTCTGTGGTGTGGTGCTTCGTAGAGAATCTAGCAGATTAGACAATTAAAAGCCTGAAAATACAGTTTGAAACAAAATGATGAGAGTCTTGAATAGAAAATTGAGAAATTCTGAATTAATTTTATAATTAGCTGTGGAGCAATGAATGTGTTTGAGTAGGTCAATACTTGCTGAAGGGAAATTATGCTGATAGCAGGGTGGAATAATTTATAAGTTGGGAGGCAGAAGACATGGAGATCAGTTAAAAACCTCTTACAATAGCACATGATTGAGTCAATCAAGCCTGGATTTGAGTGGTGGCAGAGGAAACAGAGAAGAATAAAGAGTTTTTTTGTGGAAACTAAAATCAATACAATTCAACAACTGTTTGGCTATAAGGAATAGTAGATAGGGTGGAATCAAAGATGATAAAGAGATCTCAAGCCTGGTTAGAGCTGTCAGAATAAACTAAATATCAGGAAAATGAATTACCTTGAGCACAAAAATGAGGATTTCAATTTTCAAAATGTTGAATTTGTTGTGCCCATGAGGTAGAAATAATCAGTGAAGCAGTTGGATGTGTAGGTCTCCTGATCTAGAGAGATGTTAGGACAGAAGATAGAGATGTAAGAGTCATTTACATAGAGGTGATAGTTGAAGCTATGGATCTAGATATATTTTCTGATTAATAGATTCTAAAACAAAATGTGAATAAAATCTTAAGAAATACACAGAAGTAGTAGAATCTATATTGAGGGTAAGAGTCATCAGGACATATCTAGCAAACGTCTAAATAGCTCATGTGACGGGCTCACAAAGTGTATTTGTGTGGGTAAAATTTGAGGAAACAGCTCAGATAGAGTTTGGCATGTCCATCAAACTGGTGAGCTCTTCCAATAGTAGTCTTCTGTCAGGGAGTCTTAAAAACCCTGTGCTTGATCCAGTAACAATGCTTAGTTAATTTAGGTAATAATAATCTAAGTAAAACATTGTGTCCTCAGTATGAATTTTGAGAAGTGGTAAAGTCTACTTGTTAAGAATATAGTTTCTAGAGCCAAAGTGTGTGGGTTTGAATTCCTGCCCTGTCACTTACTAGCTGGGTGACTTTGAGCAAGTATCTTAACTTCTCTGCTTCTTAGTATCTTCATTATTATTATTATTATTATTATTATTATTGAGACAGGGTCTGGCTCTGTCACCCAAGATGGAGTGCAGTGGCGCTATCTCGGCTCACTCCAACCTCTGTCTTTGGGCTCAAACCATCCTCCCACCCCAGCCTCTCAAATAGCTGGGACTACAGGAGTGCACAACCATGCCCGGCTAATTTTTGTATTTTTGGTAGAGATGGGAATTCGCCATGTTGGCCAGGCTCCTCTTGAACTCCTGAGCCCAAGTGATCCACCCGCCTCGGCCTCCCAAAGTGCTGGGATTACAGGCGTGAACAACCACACCTGGCTGTCTTATTATCTTTAAATGTATAATTGAGAAAATAATACTACACCAGAAGTTAGTTGTAGTAATTTAAAAAGTTAAAATACAGTAAGTATATAAGACAGTTCTTGAGGCTTGTTAAGTCCTTAACAAATGTTTGCCATTATTATGTCTGGTCTCCTCACTCTAATTCAGTTAGATTGTCTGAGACCTATGGAGAGATCTTTCAATGAATGTTCTTTAAGATACAGACACACAAGAATAATTCTTAGGAATTTCTATAACAAATTGTAAAAGAAATAAGGAATTACTCTTCATCACACTGTCATGCAAACCTTTTTAGTTTTGGCAACTGAAAGATAACTGTTGTGCCTAGCAGATCAAGTAGAAAGACTACAATAACCAGAAAAGCAGGGGCGTCGTATCAGTGGCAACAGTCTGTTCTATGGTACTGAAGTAATGCCTGCTGCAGTAGGCAGAGCGGCAACCATTAGAATTAGACAACTACTGTACTTAGCTGAATGGCAGTGATTATTATGTGGCACCTAATAGAATAATGCGGATACATTGGGAGTGGAGCACTCATAAGGTTTTCTGAAAAATTATCAGGGCACTCATTGTAGGGAAACTGGAGTAAACCTTGTCAGCAAATGTGATAACAAGATAGTGCAATTTGTGTTACATATATTTAGCAGACTGACAGAATAAGAGAAGCTGCAAAAAGGATACAGAAGAATCAGTCAGATAGAAATGAGGAGAGTATAGTATTATAGAAGGCAAAGTAAGAGAAATTCCTGGAAGTATGGCATTATCAATAGGCTCAAATGCTGCAGAAATGTCAAGAAGAATGAATACCAACAAAGGTGATTGGATCCGGAAACCGGAAACTCATTTGTAGTATCTAATAAGGCAGTTTCAGTGGAGCAGTGGTGTAAAGAGACTGACTAAAAAGCATAATCATAAACGGGTGGTGAGAAAGTGAAGAAAATTGGTATGAAATCCTCTCTGGAGAAAATGTGGAACTATGAAAAATAGACAAGATAGTACGTTGAAGAGGTGACAGGAGTTTGTAAATGATTTTTTGGTTTAGGAAGAGCTGAGCCATGTTTGTAGATATAGAAGGAAAACCTGACACAAGGAGATTTTAAAAATTCAAGGAATAGGGGCCAGGCACGGTGACTCACGCCTGTAATCCCAGCACCTTGGGGGACCGAGGCAGGTGGATCACGAGGTCAGGAGTTCGAGACCAGCCTGGGGCCAATACGGTGAAACCCTGCCTCTACTATAAATACAAAAATTAGCTGGGAAAGCTGGGAATGGTGTCACGCACCTGTAGTCCCAGCTACTTGGGAGGCTGAGGCAGAAGAACCGCTTGAACCTGAAAGGCGGAGTTTGCAGTGAGCCAAGATCGCATCACTGCACTACAGTCTGGGCGACAGAGTGAGTCTCTGTCTCAAAAAAAATAAATAAATAAAAAATAAAAAAAGGAATAGAAAGACTAATAAGTAGAATATAATACCAAAGAGAGAGGCAGGTAAAAGCTTCATTATTTTATATGTATCTATTCTAGTTGAAAGGAACAGAGTCTCTCAATGACTAGTTCAAGTTATAAGCATAATGTAAGGAGACGTATGTAGAAACATGTACTGAGACTCATAAAAAGCCCAAAAGACATTGGTCATATTTCACAGAGATAGGAATTATAGCATATTTCTGAGACTATATTATGGACTGTCAAAGACTATTCTAGAAATCTCTGCAGCAATTTCGAATGGATTTTCAATTTAATGTTCAATTATTAATTTAACTCAGGTACTCTTCTGGTTTTTGATATTTTTATTTGTATCTATTCATTTCATATTCTATGCATTGATTTTTTACCCCATTCAATATATTTCTTATTTGAGGTGATATTAACCAGATTTACTATGCATAACTCACCATACACCCCAATATCCCCAAATTTGTTTTTTTCATGAATTCATTTTGTGTGTAAGATTGATGTCCTACAAAATTAGCCCCAAATTACTCAAATTTTCCGTGTGCTTATCATTTTGACCCATTAACTTTATTATTTCTCATGGTCTTTCTTGCCTTTTTGCCCCTCTTTGTGCATAGTTTCAGTCTTACTTCCCCATATTAACTATCCCATTCTCTTTGGACTCCTAGTTTAAGTTTCTTAAAACATAATCTGATTGGACCAGTTTATCTATATTTAGCCAGAATTATTTATGTTTTGTCATCTCATGGGTTACTGATTAGTATAGGAAATGGCTTTTCTTGGTCAAGTGACCATTTGTAGCCTAATCTCCTGTATCGGCGTACTGGTTGTAGAGAAGCATAAAGTGAAACATCATGTGGGAAGAACATAATCAAGAAAAAAACAGGGGTCACTTCCTCCAGCAGGAGTCTTGCTCACAATTGCGCGTACAATGAGTTTTGACCTAGTAGGCATTATGCTTGGCTGATTGAAAACATCTGTGAATTAAATAATTAACACAGAAAAACTAACGCTATTTCTGAAGCGATTTTGTCTTTTCCTCTTTATTTTCATCAATAGTGTCTTAGCTTACATATTATTTTCATCTCTTATTAGGACCTTTGCTAACTTGCCTGTTTCTGATCTTTTCTTCATGATAACCTATTGTCCAAATTAATTTTTGAGTTTTATTTTAAAAACACATAATAGATAACATAACTCTCCTATTCAATATATTTAATGTCAATGAAAGTTAGCATGTTGAAGGACGATGTGTATCTTATTCACTTGACGTGTAGCTGTTTAAAAATGTTCTTCAAGTAATAGATTACTGTTATCATCCTCCTTTATATACAAGGATATTGATACTCAGAAAATTCAAATAACCTGAGCAGATGAATAAAGTTAGTAAGTGTTGCAACTGGAATGTAAACCAGTATTTATTGATTCTGATACCAATTCAATATTTATTATTTTAAACTCTATCCTACACAACTTTCCATTCTCTGCAGAAAGAAGTTCAACATTCCTACAAATTCATACATAGTTCTTGACAATTTTCCCCAAGCCACATTTAGAGGCTCATTTTTTTTCCTCTTTCTCTCTTCATGTGGCTACCCTTCAATATAATCATACTAAACTTCTTGCAGCTTCATAAATACACCACTTTAAAAATATATCTCCTGTTTATTCCAAACATCCTAGGCTGGAAATGTTCAAATGACAAAATTCAAAGTTATTTGTAGTGTGATATTTTTAGTACTACAGTAACTGGAAATATATATCTCCAGATATTCCTTGCAACTACGGTTATGTAGGCTGTAGTAGACAGAATTCTAGCTGCTCTCTCTGGCCCCAAGATTTCATTCTTGGTTACTGAATCAAATATTAATCTAGGTATGGTTGTGAAGGCACTTTATAGGTGTAATTTAAGTCTTAAGTTAATGGACATTAATATATGGTGATTATCTGAGTGAACACGACCCAATCAAGTGAGCCCCTTCTTTCTTTTAAAATATTTAATTGACAAGGATTGTATGCATTAGAAGTGTACAACATGATGTTTTGATATATGCATATATTTTGTAATAATTGTTGCAATCAAATAAATTAATACATCTATCACCACAGATAGGATCCATTAGGTTCCCAGAACATGATAGTCTTATAACTGGAAGTTTATACATTTTGACCATCCTTCATTCCCTCCAAACCCCAGCTCTTAGCACCCACCATTCTGCCCTCTCTTTCTGTAAGTTTGACTTTTTTAGATCCCACATATATGTGAGATTATACAATATTTTTATGTGTCTAGCTTATTTTGGCTAGCATAAAGCAAAACATTTTGTTCAAATGTAGAAAAGAATATCGAAAGGCTTTGAAGCAGGAGAAAGATTTAATGGACTCACATTTCTGGCTTTGAAGAGAAGGAGGACCATGTGCAAGGACTACAGAGTGGCTTCTAGGATTTAAGAGTGACCCCTGATGATAGCCATTAAGGAAATGTGGACCTATGTCTTACAACCTCATGAAGCTAAATTTTGCCAACAACCTGAATGAGCTAGAATTACATAGGTTTCCAAACCCTCCAAACCAGAACTCAGACTGACATTTTGATGCCAGCCTTGTAATATGCTGAGCAGAGAAATCAACTATGAGATGACAGATTTCTGAACTACATAAATGCGGGCTAAAAGGTGAATGTTGTTTTAAACCATAGTAACTTGTTATGTAGTAATAGAAAGCTATCAGAGTCAAATTAAGTTTTACTAATAAGTTGCAGTTACGTAAGATTTGAGGGCTGAAATAAGGCATAGACCTTCTGCCGTTTTCTGGCTAGCAAACAATGTATGTGAAGATTCTGTTGTTCAATTTCCAGTTTTAGCAATCAAAGTGGTAGTTACAAGCAATAATAATGGACTAACATTTTTTAATCTGTTTATAAGCATCATGAGTGTTGAGAAAAATACAGGCTATCACGGTGGCTAGATTTCACATTTCATTTCCTAGACAGTCGTGTTCCCAGACAGGACAAGGTTTGGCTGCTTTGTTCTTGCGGTCCAATAACAAGACGCAGACAGACTGGGAAAGAAGGGAGTTTATTTCTGCAACTGGCTACAGACAGAAGGTCGGAGTAACTCACCAGATCAACTAAAAGTTACAAGTTTTTTCTCCAGTGCTCATATAAATTCAGACCATATGCCTATGTGTGAGAGTGCACGTGCAAGCCAAAGTGTTTCACCCTCTTTAATCTTTAACTAGGGGCTGGGATCTGAAAAATTACTTTAGAGCTTTGGAAGATTTTGGAAGAATTACTTAATCTAAAGTGGATCCTGGTACAAAGTGTACAAAGTATGTAAGAACTTTTCCATTATTTTAATCAAACTCTAAGTTCTGAGGAAGCCCATGTGGGGTGTTAAATGCCTTGTTTTACATTCTAGCCTTTGTTCAAAGGTGCTAGGTTCTCCAGTTCTTTAGTGTTTAACTTATACTTTTATCAGAGTAACTGTAGGGTGTTGGTGAAGGCTGACCTCTCTGGTTCCTCATGGAGACCTGGCCTACCACAGTTGTAGTAATTACAGTAGTAGTCATAGCTTCCTAAACATTCTTTCTAATCCCTGGATCATGGCTGCAATAAGATTACATTAAAGCTCATATTTTAGGGCCAAGCTTTCTGATTCCTTACCTTTGTGATTATGATGAAGGTAGTAGTGATTCTGATATATTTGTTCTTAGGAGTAGTAGGTATTGTTTCCGGAGGTACAGCCTTAATCTTTACCTTCTAATTCTTGCAGTAACCTCATAAATACTAAATTTATTATGTTAAGTTTCTTTTTTACTTACATATTTTAAGTGACTTCTATTACCTAAACTGAGCCCTGATTGATACTACAGTGCTTGATACTAGAAGTAATTACAGGCAATAAAACTTCAAAATTGGTAATCTAGTATTGGTTATCTGGCCTTGGTATGTATAAAGCTATGACAATCCTGTTACTATTAGAAAATGTATCACTGTTAGTTCATAGGACACGGTGGCAAATAGTTACGGTTTTACAGATAACTGTAATGAATAGCAATTGTGATAGACTGTTATTTTTGGAATGAATAATCTAGGTTTGAGGGTTAGATGTTTGTTTCTGACCATAGTAGAGAGTTTAAGGAAAGAAAATGCTGACTTCAGGCTTATAAATTTTTGGCTTAGGATTTCTACCTTGAACCTGCACTGGCTTATGGCAGAGATAATGAAACAGAAATCTCAGTGACCATACACAATAAGGAATACAAACTTCACAAAAATAGTTTGGAAAAGTCACTGAACAAATGTATAATGGCATCTCTCGGCAAGCAAAAATAAGCAATCACTTAGGAATAAGAAAATATGATTTCCAGAATTACCAAATTATGATATTCAAAATGTACAGTTCTAAACAACAGCAACAATAATAAAATTACAAAGCATACAAAAACAAAAAGAAAAATGAAACACATAGCCCACTCACAGGACAAAAAATTGACAAAAACCATCTCTGAGGAAGCCCAAACATTTGAATTTATAGTAAAATATGTTAAATAAAATGTCTGAAATATGCTCAAAGAGCAAAAGGAAATCATAGAAAATGAATTTAAGGTATTCAGAAGAACGATGTCTGAACAAACAGCAAACATCAGAAAAGAGATAGAAAGAGCTTTCAGATAGTGGAACCTATGAAGGTTCCTGGAGGGTGGTGTATTAGTCCATTCTCACACTGATATAAAGACATACCTGAGGCTGGGTAATTTATTTAGAAAAGAGGTTTAATTGGCTCATGTTTCTGTGGTCTGTACAGGCTTCTGTTCCTGGAGAGGCCTCAGAAAGCTTATAATCATGGTGGAAGGTGAAGGGGAAGCAGGCATGGTTTTCACATGGCCAGAGCAGGAGACAGAGAGAGAGAAGGGGGAGGTGCTACACACTTTTGAATAACCAGATCTCATGAGAACTCTATCACAAGACAGCACTAACTGGACGGTGCTAAACCCATAGAAATCAACCCCATAATCTAATCACCTGTCACCAGGCCCCAACTCCAACACTGGGGATCGCAATTCAACATGAGATTTGAGTGAGGACACAGAGCCAAATTATCAGACGGCACACCTAGTGAGGGCATGAAAGCTTTGTACTCCTTTCCATATGCTTTGCCGTATGCATCTTTTTATAAGATGCTAGAAACAGAGGTGAGCTGGCTCAGGTGGAATAAGGTTCCACCTGAGCCAGATAGTTTCAGGTCATGACTGCCACACTTGGCCACATTTGTCCTGTTGGTTGAACCCAGTGGGCCTCTCTGCCATGGCCAATCTTTTGGGATATCCTTTATAATAAGATGGAAAATATAAGTAAATGTTTTCCTGGGTTCTGTAAGCTGGTCTAGCAAATTGATCGAACCAAAGGAGGGGGTTACGGGATCCCTGATTTATAACCGGTTGGTAAGATGCACAGGTAAAACAACCTGGAGCTTGCAATTGGCATGTGAACGGGGAATACAGTCGTGGGGATTGAGACCTCAGCTTGTGGGATCTGAGACTATATTCAAGTAGACATTGTCAGAACAGAACGGAATCAGAGGAAACCTAGCTGATATGAACTGTAGAAGTGATTGCTGGCTTGTTGGTGGAGAGAAATCCCCACAAACTTTGTTTGTCACAGAAGTCTTTTGTGTTGACTGTTGTTGATGAGAGAATAGAAAGTGCACTTTGAGTTTGTGTGTGAGTTTTTTCTACTCTCAACTGAGTCAATGAAATGGGGTTTACTAGAATAGTCCTGGCTCACAGAAACAGATGGTTTGGGAAGAGAAAGAATAAAAGGGTGGTGATAGGAATATTTGATTCCTGAGGGGTCATGTGGTCACCATGGTATGGAGCCATGGATGTACTGCAATCAATTACTAAAGGTAAAATTTACCAGTGGAATTCAGAGATGAACCTAGCTCCCATGGACTTGGTTCTGTAAACCAAAAATAAAATAATAAGGTCCCCCTAACCATATGCATGAATCACTCCCTTTGGCCAAGGGCATTCCAAAGTTAACCTGAGAAACTTGTTCAGGCCATGATGGTAAAGTGAAGCCAGACATGACTCATTACACCCTCCTCCCTTTTGGAACTGCTGATAGAACAGACTCTTTAAGTCTAATAAGAAATATTTACAATCTATTCTGTCTGAAGCCTGCTACCTGGAGGCTTCATCTGCATGATAAAACCTTTGTCTCCAAAACCCCTTATCATAACCCAGACATTCCTTTCTATCAATAATTGCTCTTCCAACCAATTGCCAGTCAGAAAATCTTTGAGTCCACCTATGACTTGAAAGCCCTCCACTTCCAGTTGTCTCCCCTTTCTGGACCAAACCAATGTACATCTTAAATGTATTGATTGATAACTTATTTCTCCATAAAATGTGTAAGACCAATTTGTGGCCAGCCTACCTTGGACACATGTTCTCAGGACCTCCTGAGGGCTGTGTCACAGGTCTTTGGTTACTCATATTTGGCTCAGAATAAATCTCCTCAGAGATTTTACAGATATTGAGTTTTTTCACAACAGTTCACTAGATGCATTAAAAAATACAACCTATTTGTTAAAAAAAAAAAGCAAAACATTCAAGCCCTTGGTTGTTATCTGTGAAAGCTGAAATGAAACTAAAAGAGAGTACTGAGTCAGACCTTTATTCTAACACAAGCACAGATTTCAGTGAGCCTGAGCTTCAGCCACTAGCCTCTAAGCTGATGCCCAAGGTAAAAATTATGCAGGGACAACAGACAGTACTTCTAACTCCTGTGGTTACTAAGAAGGTAGTCAATGTGGGGGAAGGGAAAAACCAAGTTACGATTGGAACCAGTGGGTACTGTGTGAAAAAAAATTGTTTCATTTTGTAAATCTGTATCATCAAATTTCTGAGAAGCCTTTACTAAAATGGATTGTGAGAGTGTAACTGGCCAGTGGGTTTTTCTTGTCTGTCTGTTGCCCAGAGTGAGCAAATTTATCAAGACAGGGAAATGCCAATAGAGAAAGAGTTTAACTCATGCAGAGCTGGCTGAACAGGAGACTGGAGTGTTATTATTACTCAAATCAGTCTCCCTGAAAGTTCAGAGACTGAGTTTATTTTAAGAATAACTTGGGGGGTAGTGGAGAGTAAGGGGGAGTGCTGATTTGTTGGGTCAGAGATAAAGTCATAGGGAATCAAAGCTGTCGTCTTGTGCTGAGTCAGATTCTGGATTGTGGTCACAAGACCAGAAGAGCCAGTTTATTGATCTGGGTTGTGCCAGCTGATCTATTGAGGACAGGGTCTGAAAAATATCTCAAGCACTGATCTTAGGTTTTACAATAGTGATGTTATCTCCAGAAGCAATTTTGGGAAGTTCCTCATCTTGCAGCCAGAAGCTGCATGACTTCTCAACCATAATTTCTAATTGTGTAGCTAACTTATTAGCCCTGCAAAGCAGTCTAGTCGCCAGCCAGGAAGGGAGTTTGTTTTGGAAAATAAGCTGTTATCATCTTTGTTTGAAAGTTAAACTATAGACTCAGTTTTCCCAAAGTTAGTTCAGCCTATGCCCAGCCGAGGAATGGACAAGGACAGCTTAGAGACAAGAAGCAAGACGGAGTCAGTTAGGTCAGATCTCTTTCACTGCCATAATTTTCTCAGTTGTATTTTTTTCAAAGGCAGTTTCACTGGGGACCTAAAGCTTTTTTACACAAGAGGGAATAAAATGGTCTGGGGGTGGAGAAGAGAAGTTCCTAGGACTAGAATATAAAAATGTAAGGGTTGATATAATTATACAAGTTGGAATGCTTTAACAGGTTTTATGTAAAGAAGTTGTGTCTCCTTTACCTAAATATTTTATGAAGCTGGATATTATATCTGAGTGGGAAACACTTTTCCTACCTAATATCATAAAACAAAAACCAATTGATAAAATTCTAATGGAGGTTACAGTTGTGAAAGTAAGAGTTGATAAAATGGAAAGTTTATAGGTGAGTTTGTACATGTGAACATGATTTATATGAAGTGGTAGTGTCTCCTTTACTTGATTGTATAATGGGCATGGACATTGTATCTGAATGAGAAATCTCCTACCTAGTCGTGTAAAATAGAAGAAATATAAATATGCCTATTTAGCAATATCAATTGGACATCATGTTAAACAGAAACCAGCAAGATTTTCTGAGCCCACAGAATGTAGAATAGAAGCTGGAGTTCTGGTAGGAATAAATTCTCCAATTAATAGCTCTCTGTGCAGTGAGGGAAAAGAAAAATAGCTCAGAGCAATCTGAACTGTGTGAGGTATGCAGAACCAAGAGAAAATGAGTACAGGATTTTAGTCATCTCCCTCTGCTCACACATATGCCTGGGGAAAATTTTTAAAAGTCATTTTGTTTCTGAATAGCTGTCTCACCCATTATTTTTATGTTCCTGGAATTTGTGATAAAAAGAACAATGTATAGCTGATCAATAGCTTTTGTAATTTTAATGTAAATTCCAGGGAAACAACTCAGAAACTGACTCTTCTTTAAAAATCCACCTGTAACTGCTGCCAACTGAAGTTGTCCTGCCATATTCAGGACAATATGAATCTATGCTATCAGGTTGCAAATTCTCAATCTTGGACCCAATAAAATCTCTACTTTTGTTAATTTTGCCCCAGCTTCTTCCATTTAGGTCAACAAGTGTTAGCAGAGGTAGAGCTTATGGCAAAAGCCGGTGAGTGCCTCTCTGTGATGATTCCTGGAAGTTTGGATTAAAATCTTTTTACTTGCAGGACATTTAGTGCTTTACTATGGGACATTAAGTGAAGCTACCCTTATGAATGAAATGAAGCTACCCTTCATTTTATAAACCTCAAATACCCAAACTATCTTGGGTGATGTCAGAGAAATACTCTAACATAGTAGCAGTGCCCAGAAGAGTTTCATAATAAAACTGAAATTGTTTATACAGAATCTTGCTACCTGGGGAATCCAAAAAGAAGATACTCTTGAGCAGGAAACCTCTTTTTCCCTAGAAATGACTATGAAACTGTCCCCAAAGCTGCTGGATTCTATCAAAAGTTTGACAGTGCCCTATAAACAACCCTCTTCTGACTAACAAAGAGCTGCTTGGAATGTAAATGACAATTCTGAGGTGAACAGATGACATCCTATTTGGAAGGATGCCAGTCTGATTAAAGAAGGTAATGCCCACTTGCTCACTGCTAGCACAGCAGTCTGAGATTGACCTGCTAGGCAGCAGCCTGGCAGGGAAGGGGCGTCCGCCATGGCTGAGGCTTGAGTAGATAAACAAATGAGTCTTGAGTAGGTAAACAAAGCCTCCGGAGAAGCTCGAACTGGATGGACCCCACCTCTGGGGGCAGGGCATAGCTAAACAAAAGGCAGCAGAAACTTCTGCAGACTTAAACGTCCCCGTCTGACAGCTCTGAAGAGAGCTGGGGTTCTCCCAGCATGGTGTTTGAGTTCTGAGAATGGACAGACTGCCTCCTCAAGTGGGTCCCTCACCCCCACGTAGCCTAACTGGGAGACACCTCCCAGTAGGGACTGACTGACAACTCATACAGGCGGGTGCCCCTCTGGGATGAAGCTTCTAGAGGAAGGATCAGGCAGCAATATTTGCTGTTCTGCAGCCTCCACTGGTGATACCCAGGCAAACAGGGTCTGGAGTGGACATCCAGCAAACTCCAACAGACTTGCAGCTGAGCGACCTGACTGTTACAAGGAAAACTAACAAACAGAAGGGAATAGCATAAACATCAACAAAAAGGACATCCACACCAAAACCCCATCTCTAGGTCACCAGCATCATCATCAAAGACCAAAGGTAGATAAATACACAAAGATTGGGAGAAACCAGAGCAGAAAAGCTCAAAATTCTCAAAATCACAGTACCTCTTCTCCTCCGAAGGATCGCAGCTCCTCACAAGCAACGGAACAAACCTGGACGGACAGTGACTTCAACAAGCTGACAAAAGTAGGCTTCAGAAGGTCAGTAATAACAAACTTCTCCAAGCTAAAGGAGGATGTTTGAAACCATTGCAAGGAAGCTAAAAACCTCGAAAAAAGATTAGACGAATGGCTACCTAGAATAAACAGTACAGAGAAGACCTTAAATAACCTGATGGAGCTGAAAACCATGGCATGAGAACTATGTGACACAGGCACAAGCTTCAGTAGCCAATTTGATCAAGTGGAAGAAAAGGTATCAGTGATTGAAGATAAAATTAACGAAATAAAGCAAGAAGAGAAGTTTAGAGCAAAAGAGTAAAAAGAAATGAACAAAGCTTCCAAGAAATATGGGACTATGTGAAAAGACCAAATCTACGTTGGATTGCTGTACCTGAAGGTGACGAGGAGAATGGAACCAAGTTAGAAAACACTCCTCAGAATATTATCCAGGAGAACTTCCCCAATCTAGCAATGCAGGCCAACATTCAAATTCAGGAAATACAGAGAACACCACAAAGATACTCATCGAGAAGAGCAACTACAAGACACATAATTGTCAGATTCACCAAAGTTGAAATGAAGGAAAAAATGTTAAGGGCGGCCACAGGGGAAGGTCGGGTTACCACAAAGGGAAGCCCATCAGACTAACAGCGGATCTCTCAGCAGAAACTCTACAAGCCAGAAGAGAGTGGGGGCCGATATTCAACATTCTTGAAGAAAAGAATTTTCAACCCAGAATTTCATATCCAGCCAAACTAAGCTTCATAAGTGAAGGAGAAATAAAATACTTTACAGATAAGCAAATGCTGAGTGATTTTATCATCACCAGGACTGCCCTAAAAGAGCTCCTGAAGGGAGCACTAAACATGGAAAGGAACAACTGGTACCAGCCCCTGCAAAAACATGCCAAACTGTAAAGACCATCGAGGCTAGGAAGAAACTGCATCAACTAACGAGCAAAATAACCAACTAACATCATAATGACAGGATCACATTCACACATAACAATATTAACGTTAAATGTAAATGGGCTAAATGCTCCAATTAAAAGACACAGACTGGCAAACTGGACAAGGAGTCAAGACCCATCAGCGTGCTGTATTCAGGAAACCGATCTCACGTGCAGAGACACACATAGACTCAAAATAAAGGGATGGAGGAAGATCTATCAAGCACATGGAAAACAAAAAAAGGCAGGGGTTGCAATCCTAGTCTCTGATAAAATAGACTTTAAACCAACAAAGATCAAAAGAGACAAAGAAGGCCATTACATAATGGTAAAGGGATCAATTCAACAAGAAGAGCTAACTATCCTAAATATATATGCACCCAATACAGGAGCACCCAGATTCATAAAGCAAGTCCTGAGTGACCTACAAAGGGACTTAAACTCCCACACAATAATAATGGGAGATTTTAACACCCCACTGTCAACATTAGACAGATCAACGAGACAGAAAGTTAACAAGGATATCCAGGAATTGAACTCAGCTCTGCACAAAGTGGACCTAATAGACATCTACAGAACTCTCCACCCCAAATCAACAGAATATACATTTTTTATAGCACCACACCATACCTATTCCAAAATTGACCACATAGTTGGAAGTAAAGCTCTCCTCAGCAAATGTAAAAGAACAGAAATTATAACAAACTGTCTCTCAGACCACAGTGCAATCAAACTAGAACTCAGGATTAAGAAACTCACTCAAAACCGCTCAACTACATGGAAACAGAACAACCTGCTCCTGAATGACTACTGGGTACATAATGAAATGAAGGCAGAAATAAAGATGTACTTTGAAACCAATGATAACAAAGACACAACATACCAGAATCTCTGGGACACATTCAAAGCAGTGTGTAGAGGGAAATTTATAGCACTAAATGCCCACAACAGAAAGCAGGAAAGATCCAAAATTGACACCCTAACATCACAATTAAAAGAACTAGAAAAGCAAGAGCAAACACATTCAAAAGCTAGCAGAAGGCTAGAAATAACTAAAATCAGAGCAGAACTGAAGGAAATAGAGACACAAAAAACACTTCAAAAAATTAATGAATCCAGGAGCTGGTTTTTTGAAAAGATCAACAAAATTGATAGACCGCTAGCAAGACTAATAAAGAAGAAAAGAGAGAAGAATCAAATAGATGCAATAAAAAATGAAAAAGGGGATATCACCACCGATCCCACAGAAATACAATCTACCATCAGAGAATACTACAAACACCTCTATGCAAATAAACTAGAAAATCTAGAAGAAATGGATAAATTCCTCGACAAATACACCCTCCCAAGACTAAACCAGGAAGAAGTTGAATCTCTGAATAGACCAATAACAGGTTCTGAAATTGTGGCAATAATCAATAGCTTACCAACCAAAAAGAGTCCAGGACCTGATGGATTCACAGC
>NW_026652282.1:76307274-76346384 GCF_009828535.3 Hylobates moloch
CATAAAAAGTGATGAGTTCATGTCCTTTGTAGGGACATGGATGAAACTGGAAACCATCATTCTCAGTAAACTATCACAAGGCCAAAAAGCAAACACCACATATTCTCACTCATAGGTGGGAATTGAACAATGAGAACTCATGGACACAGGAAGGGGAACATCACACTCCGGGGACTGTTGTGGGGTGGGGGAAGGGGGGAGGGACAGCATTAGGAGATATACCTAATGCTGAATGATGAGTTAATGGGTGCAGCAAACCAACACAGCACATGGATACATATGTAACAAACCTGCACATTGTTCACATGTACCCGAAAACCTAAAGTATAATAATAAAATAAAATAAAATAAAGAAAATCTGTTGAACAGATCATATTTTAGGCCACAAACCAATTTTTAATAAATTTTTAAATATTGCCATCATATAAAATATTTTATTATTATAATGGAATACAATCAGAAATGAATACCTAAACAAAATCTAAAAACTTCACAATTATGCAGAAATTAAACCAAAACCTCTCAAACAACTAAAACATTAAAGAATAAATCATAAGGGTAATTGGAAAATGTTAAGAAATATGCAAAACAGTCTATCAAAACTTATGAGATGTAGCCAAAGCACTGCTGAGAAATGTATAGCTGCAAATGCTTAAATTAAAAAAAAAATTAAAATCTCCATTCAACAACGTAACTGTATGCCTAAAAACTACAAAAAGAAGAGCAAACTAAACCAAATATTAGCAGAGGAAAGAAATAATAAATATTAGCAGGGAGGTAAATGTGACAGAGGATGGAAAAGCAATAGAGAAAATTAATGAAACTGAAAGTTTTTGAAAAGATTAACAAACATGAAAAATTAGTGACACTAATAAAAAGAAGACAAATTAATACAATAAAAAGTAAAAGGATAACATTATTATCAACTTCATAAAAATAAAAGGATTAAAAAATATTATGAGCATTTACATATCAGAAAATTGACTCATCTAGATGATATAAACTCACTTTTAGAAAGATAAACTACCAAAACTGACAGAAGAAGAAATAGTAAATATGAAGAGAACAGCAAAAAGTAAACATATTAAATTGTTAATCAAGAATCTCCAAACATATAAAATTCCGAGATAGATCAGATGGGTTCACTGGTAAATTCTACCAGACGTTTAAGAAACAATTGGCACTAATTCTTTTGAAACTTTTCAAAAAAGTGGAAGAGAAGGAAATAGTTTTAAACTCATTCTGTGAGACTAACATTACCCCATCCCAAAGCCATATAAAGACAATACAACAAAACTACAGGCTAGTTTCTTTTTGACTATAAATTTAAAAATCCTAAGCATAATATTAGAAAACCTAATTCAACAGCATATTAGAAGGATTATACATAATATCTAAGTGGTATTTATCTCAAAAATCCAAGAGTGATTAAATATATGAAATTCAATCAGTGTAATATACTACACCAATAGACCAAAGAAATAAAGCCACATTATCTGAATTGATACTGAATATGCATTGAATAAAATACAATATCCTTTCAGGATAAAAACATTCAAAAACTAAGAATGGAAGAAAATGTTCCCAAGATTAAATAAATACCATATATGAAATACCCACAGCTAATATCGTACTCATTTGTGAAACACGGAAAGCTCTTCTGAGGATTCCTGCTTTAGCCACTTCTATTCATCACAGTCCTGGAAGCCCTAACCAGGGGATTATGCAAGAAAAAAACCTACAAGCACCCAAATTGGAAACTAGATGGAAAATTATCTGTTTTTGCAGGTGACCTAACATTATATGTAGACAACCCTAAATATTACACAAAAAATAATCTGTCAGAGAAAATAGACAAATGCATCAAAGTTTCAGAATACATAGTTACCATTCAAAAATCAGTTGTATTTGTATACAGTAACAATTAAGAAATTATTCTATTTTTGATAGCATCAAAAAGAATAAAATACTTATGAATAAACTTAGCTAAGAAGGTAAAAGATATACATCAAAAAACCGTAAAATATTACTGAAAGAATTTAGGGACTGTGATGGTTAATATTGAATGTCAACTTGATTGGATTGAAGGATGCAAAGTATTGGTCCTGGCTGTGTCTGTGAGAGTGTTGCCAAGTGAGATTAACATTTGAGTCTGTGGACTGAAAAAGGCAGATCCACCCTCAACATGGGTGGGCAGAATCTAATCAGTTGCCAGTGCAACCAGAATAAAAGCAGGCAGAGGAATGTGAAAAGACAAGTCTGATTTAGTCTTCTGTCCTAAATCTTTCTTCAGTGGTGGCTGCTCCCTGCCCTTGAACATCAGACTCTAAGTTCTTCAGCTTTGGGACTCGAACTAGCTTACTTGCTCCACGGCTTGCAGATGGCCTATTGTGGTACCTCACCTTGTTAATGTGTGAGTCAATACTCCTTAATAAACTCCTCTTTATATATACATCTATCCTATTAGTTCTATCCCTCTAGAAAACCCTGACTAATACAAATTTTGGTACCAGAAGTGGTTCTAGAGGAATAGAATATTAAGATGGAGTTATTTTGTTGGTTTTGGGGTTTCTGGAGTTGGCTACTTAATATGGATTAGGCCTCAAAATGCTAAGGGCTCTACTTCTAATTGTATGAAGAACACTGATAGTCCTTACCGTGAACTGTTTGGAGAGTTATGCATAATGAACACATTTGATACTTCTGATTCACTGCTCATGAGAGGCAAGGAGGTTAGTTACTCTACATAATACCTTTGACCATATGTGGAGAACCAAGGATATAATAAAGTTGGTTGGTTGCTTCTAAGTTCAATGGAAAGGGATGAAAGAAAATGATGAACTCAAGGATTCCAACTCCTGGCTTCAGAAGCAGACATGGAGCCTTAAACCTTCTAAGACTGCTCTGAGTGAGAGTATTATCTCTTGTAGGAAAAGAACTGATATTGTGGAAAATCAGACACAAGCTCTTATCATGTAAGTGGCTGACCTGCAACAAAAGGTGCATGCACAGCCTTTCCAGGTGTCTACTGTTAAAGTGAGGGCATTGATTCAAAAAGAATGGGACTCTGCAACTTAGAATGGGAACGTGTGAGAGGACCCTGATGAGGCTGGGGTCACTGAGCTTGTAAACTCTGATGAGCCTTTTTTGCCAGAAAACTAAAAACAGCTTCCCTATCCCCAGTAGTGGCAACATCCCCCCCACCCCAACCCATGCTGCCATCAGCCTTTCCACCTTCGTCTGAGGAGATAAACCCTGCACTGCCTGAGGCAACAATGATGGCCTCCCCTGAGGCAGTTGCCAGGAAGACAATGCTGATTCTCCTCAGGAGCCACCCCCAACACCCCTGTTTGCATTAAGTCCTATAACTAGACTAAAGTCCTGGCGGGGCCCCAGAGGTGAGGTTCAGAGTGTGACACACGAGGAGGCGCACTACACTCCAAAAGAACTGATTGAGTTTTCTAATTTTTATAAGCAGAAATCTGGAGAACAGGCATGGGAATGGATATTAAAGGTGTGGGATAATGGTGGAAGGAACATAGAATTGGATCAGGCTGAATTTATTGATTTGGGCCCACTAAGCAGGGACTTTGCATTTAATGCTGCAGTTTGGGGAATTAAAAAAGGTTCCAATAGTTTATTTGCTTGGTTAGCTAAAATATGGATTAAAAGATGGCATATTGTGAATGAGCTGGAAATGCCTGATCTTCCTTGGTTTAATGTGGAGGAAGTGATCCAAAGGCTTGTTGAGATTTGGATGCAGGAGTGGATTAGTCGATTTAGACCTACTCATCCCAGCTGGGAGGGTTCAGAAGATATACCTTTGACTAATATTTTGTTAAATAGATTTGTGAGGACAGTACCTGCATCCTTGAAGGGCTCTGTTATTGCTCTTCTCTGTATGCCAGATCTTGCAGTAGGAACCACAGTCACTCAACTAAAAAATGGGAATAATTGGATCCCAAGGTGGCAGGGGCCAAGTGGCAGCACTCAACCATCAAAGGCAAGGTGGGCATAGGTACCATAATGGAAAGCAAAGGCAGAGCAGCAATCAGAATAGTCTGACTCTTACAGAGCTCTGGCATTGGCTAATTAATCACAGTGTTCCTAGAAGTGAAATTCATAGGAAGTCTACTGCACTCTTACTTAATTTATATAAGCAGAAAACTTCCAGGCCAAGTGAACAAAAGACAAATTTGAATTATAAAAACAGAGAATCATGGCCCCTCCATCAATTTCCAGACTTGAACCAGTTTACAGACCCAGAACTCCTTGAATGAAGGGGAAGCCAGTTCCCCTTGAGGAAGGATGCCACTACACTACCAACAATTTATGCTGTTAATTTTTCTTCCATCTTTTCCCAAGGAGACCTCCAGCCTTTTACCAAGGTAACTATGCATTGGGGAAAGGGAAATAATCAGACCTTTCAAGGACTGGACACAGTCTCTGACCTGACGTTGATTCCTGGGGACCCAAACGTCATTGTCATCCTCCAGTAAAAGTAGGGGCTTATGGAGGTCAGGTAATTAATGGAGATTTAGCTGAGGTCTGACTTACAGTGGGTCCAGTGGTTTCCCAGACTCAACCTGTTGTCATTTTCCCAGTACCAGAATGCATAATTGGCATAGATATACTAAGCAGCTGGCAGAATCACCACATTGGGTCCCTGACTGGTAGGGTGAGGACTATTATGGTGGGAAAAGCCAAATGGAAGCCATTAGAGCTGCCTCTACCTAGAAAAATAGTAAATCAAAAACAATATTGCATCCCTGGAAGAATTGCAGAGATTACCACCACCATCAAGAACTTGAAAGATGCAGGGTGGTGATTCCCACCACATCCCCATTCAACTCTATTTGGCCTATGCAGAAAACAGGTGAGGCTTGCAGAAAGACAGTGAATAATCGTAAGCCTAACCAAGTGGTGACTCAAATTGCAGCTGCTGTACCAGATGTGGCTTCATTGCTTGAGCAAATTAACACATGTCCCAGTACCTGGAATGCAGGCATTGACTTGGTAAATGGCTTTTTCCCCATCACTGTCCATAAGGCCCACCAGAAGCAATTTGCCTTTAGCTGGCAAGGCCAGTAACATAACTTTACTGTCCTACCTGAGGGGTATATCAACTCTCTGGCTTTGTGTCATATTTGTTTGAAGAGCTCTTGATTCCTTTTCCCTTCCACAAGATTGATCCATTACATTGATGACATTATGCTGACTGGATCCAGTGAGCAAAAAGTAGCAAACACACCGGACTTATTGGTGAGACATTTGTGTGCAAGAGGGTGGGAAATAAATCTGACTAAAATTCAGGGACCTTCTATCTCAGTAAAATATCTAGGGGTTAAGGGGTGTGGGGTCTGTCAAGACATTCCTTCTAAGTTGAAGGATGAGTTGCTTCATTTGGCCCCTCCTACAACCAAGAAAGAGGCACAACCTATTTAGATTTTGGAGACAACACATTCCTCATCTGGGAGTGTTACTCTGGCCCATTTATCGAGTAACCAAAAAAGTTGCCAGTTTTGAGTGGGGTACAGAACAGGAGAAAGCTCTGCAACAGGTTCAGGCTGCTGTGCAAGCTGCTCTGCCACTTGGGCCATACGGCCCAGCTGATCCAATAGTGCTTGAGGTATCAGTGGCAGATAGAGGTGCTGTTTGGATCCTTTGGCAGGTCCCCATAGGTGAATCACAGCAGAGGCCTCTAGGATTTTGGAACAAGGCCCTGCCGTCTTCTGCAGATAATGACTCTCCTTTTGAGAGACAGCTGTTGGCCTGTTACTGTGCTTTGGTAGAAACTGAACGTTTGGATATGGGTCATCAAGTTACCATGAGACCTGAAGTGCTTATCATAAACTACGTGCTTTCTGACCCATCTAGCCATAAAGTGGGGCATGCACAGCGTGTACCATCATTAAATGAAAGTGGCACATATGTGATCAGGCTAGAGCAGGTCCTGAGGGAACAAGTAGGTTACATGAGGAAGTGGCTCAAATGCCCATGGTCCCCACCCCTGCCACCCTGTCTTCTCTCCCCCAGCCTGCACTGATGGCCTCATGTGGAGTTCCCTATGATCAGTTGACACAGGAAGAGAAGACAAGGACCTGGTTTACAGATGGTTCTGCAAAATATGCAGGCGCTACCTGAACGTGGACAGCTACAGCACTGTAGTCCCTTTCTCGGACATCCTTGAAGGAAAGTGGCAGAGGGAAATCTTCTCACTGTGCACTCTGCTTGGAACAAGAAATAGCCAAATGCTTAATTATATACTGATTAATGGGCTGTAGCCAATGGTTTGGCCTGATGGTCAGGGACTTGGAATAAGTATGATTGGAAAATTGATGACAAAAGAATTTTGGGAGGAGGTATGTGGATGGACCTCTCTGAGTGGTAAACTGTGAAGACATTTGTATCTCATGTAAGTGCTCACCGAAGGGTGACCTCAGCAGGGGAGGATTTTAATAATCAAATGGATAGGATGACTCATTCTGTGGACACCACTCAGCCTCTTTCCCCAGACACTCCTGTCATCGCCCAATGGTCCCATGAACAAAGTGGCCATGGTGGCAGGGATGGAGGTTATGCATGGATTCAGCAACATGGACTTCCACTTACCAAGGTGACCTGGCTATGGCCACTGCTGAGTGCCCAATTTGCCAGCAGCAGAGACCAACACTGATCCCTCGATATGGCACCACTCTTTGGGTAATTAGCCAGCTACTTGGTGGTAGGTTGATTACATTAGACCTCTTCAATCATGGAAGAGGCAGAGGTTTGTCCTCACTAGAACAGACACTTACTCCGGATATGGGGTTGCCTATCCTGCACACAATGCTTTTGCCAAGTCTACATCCATGGACTCACGAATGTTTTCTCTACCATCATGGTATTCCACACAGCACTGCCTCTGATCAAGACACTCACCTTACAGCTAAAGAAGTGTGGCAGTGGGCTCATGCTTGTGGAATTCACTAGTTTTACCATGTTCCCCATCATCCTGAAGCAGCTGGATTAATAGGATGGTGGAATGGCCTTTTGAAGTCACAATTACAATGCCAACTAGGTGACAATACTCTGCAGGGCTGGGGAAAAGTTCTCCAGAAGGCTGTGTGTGCTCTGAATCGGCATCCAATATATGGTACTGTTTCTCCCCTCGCCAGGATTCATGGGTCCAGGAATCAAGGGGTGGAAGTGGAAGTGGCACCATTTATCATCAAGCCTCTAGTGACCCACTAGCAAAATTTTTGCTTCCTTTTTATCATGTTCTGCTGGACTTGAGGTTGTAGTTCTGATGGAGGAATGCTGCCACCAGGAGACACAACAACTTCATTGAACTGTAAGTTAAGATTGCTGGCCGGGCGCGGTGGCTCACGCTTGTAATCCCAGCACTTTGGGAGGCCGAGGCGGGCGGATCACGAGGTCAGGAGATTGAGACCACAGTGAAACCCCGTCTCTACTAAAAATACAAAAAAAAATTAGCCGGGCGTGGTGGTAGGCGCCTGTAGTCCCAGCTACTCAGAGAGGCTGAGGCAGGAGAATGGCGTGAACCCAGGAGGCGGAGCTTGCAGTGAGCCGAGATTGCGCCACTGCGCTCCAGCCTGGGAGACAAAGCGAGACTCCGTCTCAAAAAAAAAAAAAAAAACATTGCCACCTAGCCACTTTGGGATCCTTCTACCTTTATGTCAACAGGCTAAGAAGAGAATTACAGTGTTGTCTGGGGTGACTGACTGGGGCTATCAAGTTAAAATCAGTCTACTACTCCACAGTGGAGGTAAGGAAGAGTATGAGTGGAATACAGAAAAATTTTTAGGGTATCTCTTAGTATTACCATGCCCTGTGATTAAGGTCAATGGGAAACTACAACAGTCCAATCCAGGCAGGACTACAAATGGCCCAGACCTTTCAGGAATGAAGGTTTTGGTCATTGCACCAGGTAAAAAAACACAACCTGCTAAAGTGCGTGCTGAAGGTAAAGGGAATACAGAATGGGTAGTAGAGAAAAGCAGTCATCAAAATTAGCTACGACCACGTGACCAGTTGCAGAATCAAGGACTGTAATGGTCATGCGCATTTTCTTCTTATTTTGTTAAGAACATGTTTGTGCATGTGTACACTGTACTAAGAAAATATCTTCAATTTATTTCCTTTTTATTTTATCATGTGACAAGATTTATTGACTTCATATCAACATTTAAGTGTTATTAACTATGTAATAGCATTTGTGTTAGGGATTGGTGTATTTCCTATTGTACAAAAGACAGCTGTATTATGTTAGGTGTAATTATGACCTTGTTACTGTCTTTACTTAAGATTATGTATGACTTCAGGAGATGTGTATGAGTTCAGATTGACAAGGGGTGGACTTGTGATGGTTAATGTTGAGGGTCAACTTGATTGGATCGAAGGATGCAAAGTATTGCTCCTGAGTATGTCTGTGAGGGTGTTGCCAAAGGAGATTAACATTTGAATAATTGGATTGGGAAAGGCAGATCCACCCTCAATATGGGTCGCACAATCTAATCAGCTGCCAGTGTGGCCAGAATAAAAGCAGGCAAAAGAAAATGAAAAGACTAGACTAGTTTAGTCTTCTGGCCTACATCTTTCTCCCATGCTGGAAGTGTCCTGCCCTTGAACATCAGACTCCAAGTTCTTCAGCTTTGGGAATCGGACTAGCTTCCTTGCTCCTCAGCTTGCAGACATCTTATTGTGGGACCTCACCTTGTGATTGTGTGAATCAGTATTCCTTAATAAATTCCCCTTTATATATACATCTATCCTATTAGGTCTGTCCCTCTAGAGAACCCTAATAGATACACAAAAAGTAAATGAAAAGACATCTGTGTTGTTAAGAGGACAATAGTCCCCAAAGCAACATATAGGTTCAATGTAATTTGATTTTTTTTATATACAAATTTTTTAATAGAGATGTGGTCTATGTTGCCCAGGCTGTCCTGAACTCCTGGGCTCAAGCAATCTTCCTGCCTTCACCTCCCAAAGTGCTAAGATGGCAAACATGGGCCACAATGCCCAGCCCAGAATTTTTTCAATGGCCTTTTTAAAAAAATGCACAATTTAAAAAATAGAATTATCTATTCTAAAATGCACATGGATTTTCATGATACCCTGAATAGCAAAAAGTAATATCAAAAAGAAACACAAGAAACAAAGTGGAGGACTCACATGTCCTGATTTCAAAACTTACTATAGTACACAAAACATAGTATGGTTCTCACATAGGGATATACACAAAGGCCAAGAGAATAGAAATGAAAGCTCAGAAATAAACCTTCACATATATCACTAATTGATTTATAACAAAGTGCCAAGGCTATTCAATGTGGAATGAAAGTTGTTCAACAAATGGAGCTGATAAAACTGGATATGCAAATGTACTGAATGAAGTGAAATCCTTACTTTACAGCATATCTAAAAATAGCTCAAAATGAATGAAAGACCTAAATTGAAGAGATGAGACTCCAAAATTCTTAGTAGAAATCATAGGAACAAATTTTCATGACCCTTTATTTGGCAATAGTTACTTAAATATTATGCCAAAACCACAATTAAGAGAAAAAAAAAGGTAAATTCGACTTTATAAAAATCAACTTTTGTATATCAAAGGACACTATCAAGAGAATGAAAATACAACCCACAGAACTGAAGAACATATTTGCAAATAATATCTTAAGATTTAACATCTAGAATATATAAAGAACTCTTACAAAAAGGTAACTCAATTAAAAAGTGGTCAAAGTACTTCAGCAGACATTGTTCCACAGAAGATACATAAATGGCTAATAAGCATATGAAAATATTCTCAACATCATTAGTCTTACGAAAATGCAAATCAAAACTACAATGAGATACCACTTCCCACCCACTAGAATGGCTACTAAAAAATATTCAAAAATAACATTAATTGTAATGGATGTGGGGAAGTTGGAACTTTTTGCATTACTTGTGCAAATGCAAAATGTTGCAGCCTCCATCAAAAGCAGAGTTTGAGAGTTCCTCAAAAAGTTAAAATGTAGAATTACCATGAGGGACTCAAACTGATAGTTGTACATGAATGTGCATAGTAACATTATTTAAAATAGTCAATAGGTGGAAATAACCTGTGTGCATCAATGGATGAATGGATAAAAAATGTATATTTATATAATAGAATATTATTCAGGCATTAAAAGGGATGAAGTTTTGATACACACTGCAACATAGGTAAACCTTAAAAACATCTATTTTAAATAAAGTAAGCCAGACACAAAAGGACAAAAACGAACCATGTAAAACAGACAAAAATGTAGAGATAGAAAATAGTTTAGAGGTTTCCAGTGGTTGGCAGGAGAGGCACTGGAGATTTATTGCTTAATGGGTATATAGTATTTGCTTAGTGTGATGAAAAATTTCTAGAAATATACAGTGGTTTTGGTGCAGAATATTGTGAATTTGTTGAATGCCACTGAATTGTACAGTTAAAAATGGTTCAAATGGAACATTTTATGTCATATTTTACCACATCAAAAAATGTATAATCTCTGAAAGAAGACTAAACATCTGAACAGGCGAATTAATTTTGAAACAACCAAGAAGAAAGCATATTTAGAACTCCACAAACTGCAATTATATATAGTCAGACATGAAATATAGAGTAGCTAAGCACAAAATGTTTAAAGAATAAAAGATGAAATTACAAAGATCATTTAGTAAGAAAATATCAGAAAACAATAGGCATACATGAACAAAGTGAAACTTCCCGAAATGAAAAACTATATATTCAGTGTAATAACAAAACTCAAATCCAGGGATTAAATGGCAGATTGCAATTTTCACTAGAAAATAAATTTGAAGAACTTATTCAGAGTGCAGTTAAAGATATAAGATGGAAAATATAAAAAAGAGGTTAAAAGAAATGGAAGATAGACTGAGAATGTGTAACATTTGACTGACTAGGTTCGCCAAGAGAAAATGGAAAAGAAAAATGAAATACAAAAATCAAAACTGAAAAAAATAATTGTGGCTTCCATTTCTAATAATAGTCATATGGATATTCCAGAAATAATAAAAAAATTAGATTTAAGATATAACACAGATTTAATTAGATTAGATTTAATTAAAGATATAATAATAGATTTAAGATATATAAGATATAAATGTATTATATCTTAAATCTAAGCTTACTGAACATAAAATTATTTGTACAAACTATTGTGGAGATATTTCTAGAAATTTCAAGACACCAAATGAATTGCGTATGTGTGATAAATATAAATAAATCATCACTAGGTATGTTCTAATAAAATTTCAGAACATCAAAGATGAAGATAAATTTTAAAAGTAGCCAGAGGAAAAAGGTGAATTACCTTTAAAAGGTTACAGTTTAACAAGAAGTCTGACTTTTCAACTACAAAGATTTTCAGAATAATATCTTTAGTATGCTGAATGAAGTTTTAAAAAACAGCTGCCAAAAGAGTTTTAAACTGTGTAGGTATATTTCAAGACTAAAGGGAAATGAAAACATTTGTAGATAATGAAATCTGTAATTACCAGCTGAACTTAAGGATATGCTTCAAGTGGAAGAAAAGTAAATTGAAATGGAGGGTCTGAGATGTAAGACAGAATGAGAAATAAATAAAATAGTAAATATATAAATAAATCTAAATGAACACTGGCTGCATAAAGCAACAATAATGATAACATCTTTGGGCATTTAAAAAGATAATTAAAATAAGAAGAGTGACAAATTCTTTGGGAGGTGATTAAATTGAATGAAGGTATTCTAAGGTACTTGCACAGTCACAAGGGATGAAAAAAGATTTTGTTTATACTAAGACTTCATCAAGTAGGCATATGTAGTTTCCAGGTTACCCATAAAAAATTCAAAACAGAAAGTAAAATTTCCAAATTAGTAGAGAAGAAAATGACATCATAAAAATTATTCAATTCAAAATTAGGCAAAAAAGAAGAGACAAAGAAACACAGGATATTTAGTACAAATAAAAATCACAACATAATACAGTTGATTAAAACTCAAATTTGTTAGTAATTCCATTGATTATATATGAATTATGTGTTCCATTTATGAAGCAAAATATCAGAAGAAAAATCCACCCATATACCGTTTTAAAGAAACATTTAAGACATAAGAATACATAAAGTTTGGCAGTAAATGAATCAAAAATGAAATAATGAGTCTACGTGAAGATAATCAATGTTCACTGAATTAGGGTGAAATGCTGATGGAGAACTTTATAATAAATATACCAGGTCTATAACACCTGAGCCTAATCAAATGTAACACCATAAAAGTGAAATATCCAGACACTATCCACCAGATTATAGGAAATGCAAAGCAAAAGAATATTAAAAGATGTAAAGATGACTCAATCTTGCAATTCCAGAACATGAGAACTTCTAAAAGATAAATTGTTTTAATCAATATGTAGTAAAAAGGGAAAGGGAACTGTTATTGAATAAAAGTGACATCGTGACCAAATGTAATGTAATAACTTTGTTTGGACACTGGTTGAAGAAACCAACTATAAAAATTCATATCGAATCATTCAAGGACATGTTTATATTGACTGGAATTTTATTACTTTAAGGATTAGTATTAATTTTTCAGTGTAGTAATGGATTGTAGTTACAGTAAAAAAAAGAGTTCTTATTTTTGAAATTTACATTGAATTATTGATGAATAAAATTATGTGATATTTGGAATTTTCTTTAACATAATTTTCATTATTAATAAGAAAATCATGAAAAGGAACAACTCTTGTTGAATGCACATTTGAACTCTGTTGAAGCAGGCATTTCTGACCTGGGGGAAAATAAAACATAAAAGAGAAGATTTTTATGTGATAAATATAGGTGGTTGCCAGGGGTTGCCGGGTGGGGAAAATGGGGATATGTTAGGCAAATGGTACAAAGTTTCAGTTGTGCAGGATGAGTAAATAAGCTCTGGAGATCCAGTGTACAACATGATGACTATAGTTAATAATACCATATTGTATACTTAAAATTTTCTAAGTAGACTTGAAACGTTCTCACCATACACACACAGAAAAGGGTAACTGTGAGGTGATGAATACGTAATTAGCTCGCTTGTGGTATTTATTTCACAATGTATAAGTAAATTAATAAATCACATTGTACTCAACTATATATATTTTTTGTCAATTATACCTCAATAAAGCTGGGGAAAATGTAAATATAAATAAATAAATAACCAAAAACCCCAAACATCCATAAATGAAAATGATACCAAATCTGGTGCCCGTTTTTACAATGGATGTAAAAGTCAAGAGTTAAAATCTTTAACATGCATGCTTACTATGTTGAAAGATCACGTACATGAAAACAAACATACTTTATTGTCATGTTTTTGAATGTAAGCGATGAAAATCCATCATAAAATAGCTTATGTAAAACAGGGAATGTAGCAACCTGTATAATAGAGGAAGACTAAGAGTAGTTTCGGTTTCAGGCCTGACAATACCAAGATATTCAAAAGCTGTTTTCTGTTTGGCTCTCCCTCATTCTTTTGGTTCTGCTTCACTTTGTGAACTGTGTGTTGCCTCATTCTCTTCTCCTACATGTGAGTTTCCCTCATGTGGCCTATAAGAAGTTGGAAGACAGAGCAATACACATCCATGGAAAAATAGAAATGATTAGCAATAATGTTGGTTCAATTATAGTTATTTAGTACATTCCAACTTTGCTTGACTACGAGAAATAATGTTAGACACATATTTAATTATGTAGCAGTGTTGTGAAAGTGCCTTCAGATATATAAATGTAATGTCTTTTTTTATTGTCTACAATTGATTTGATTTTTATTTTAGGACCTGTACATGACCCTATTAGATAGCAATAAAAATAATAAAAGCCACCCCCCACCCAAGGTTGAATATAATCCTGTAAGGTAATTCAGTTCATGTCTCCTTGGAAGACCCAAGTACCTCAATTTTTAGTGTTCTGCCTCCCTCTTCTTGATCTTCTCTCAGAGGGATTGTGGGTATGTTTAGAATTGAAGTGGATGTGGCTTATGTGACCCTCCGGGCACTAAAAGGGATACGGGATGTCCTGCATTCTTATGGAACCCTTTGGACTTCCGTTGCTTTCTCTGGATACTCAGCAGTTTGTGCTGCTTCCTAGAACGATGAGTGCTGGTGTGCAATTGGTCTCATTTGCCCTCCTGTGTGTGATGTGCTGCACCTACTCGTTGAGTTCATGTTCTTGGATATTGGCCTCTAATCTTGAATTCCCAATTCATGATGATTTCTCTTCATTACAATCCCAGGTTTCTGCTGCTCCAAAAGTGTCCTATCAACTCCAAATAGCATCCTCAATGAGGTACACTGAAACATGTAAGTCCCAATTTTCCTGGCCATAGGGAATCAGAAACTTTGACTCAGGTTCATCAAACTATTTATCTAACACCTGCACCTCAACATCATAGCTCAAACATTGTGTTGAAAGTAGGGGCATGTGAGGATTCTTCTAGAGGTTTGCAACCTCTGCCTAGTGTGTCAATAATCTTAATATTTACATCCATCTGACTCCTCCACCTCTATCTATTTGTTCTAGTAGGGGTTTGTGAAAGTCCTGGTGTCTAATCTCCTAACCCTCTTTGTGTCTCAATTTTTCTTCCCAGAATTTCCTGGAACAAGAATGAGCTAGAATTCTTTTCTTTTCCCATCTTGGTAATATTGTTATTTGAAACTTTATAATCAAATCAACTAAGTCTGCCTCTTAATTTCTTAAATGGGAGATAAAGTTACTTAATTATTTCCTCTTGTCTGAGCTTTAACAATAATTCCCTTGCTAAATAATTTAAGAAAGTCAATTTTGACACTCATGACTAATCAAGGAAATTGATCACATTTAGCCAAAGAAATGTGATTCCTGAGAGGATTGGAGGTACAAAGTTGCAAATAAACAGTGTTTAAGAAAGGAGGAGAATATTTAAATGTTTTAACTTTTCTAAAATACAATTTACTATAAGGGGACACTTGAAAATATTGCTACATGAAAGGAGAGGCAGATGAGGATGGTACCAAATCATACAACTTTTTATGATTTAAAGAAAAAGTGGAGGATCATGCGTAATTTTGGTTTTCGTGATTTATCATAAGTCATATCACACTGAACTCTAATTACTTTATCAATATAAAAATTATCCAGGTATAGTTCAGGCAGACAAGTAAAACAAGCATGTAGGATAAACTGATCTGAGGACTTGAAGTAATTTCCATCGTAACATAATCAGATACTTTTTCAGTGCCCTGAATGTTGTTTATTATGTATACTAGTAATAATTCTTCTGAGTGTATCAGAATCACCAGTAGAACACTAATGAAAAGTGATACTAACAGGTAGGAGTAGGTAAGGGAGTTTTCTTATGGAAAGGAGTGAGAATGAAAGGTAAATATAGAAAAAATAAAGATAGAGAAAAAAGATTATGACATAACATTTCAGATAATCAAATGAGATTGAAAAGAAAGGTTATATAATTCTACCACATAGCCAGTGAAATTCTAACTGTTAACCATAGCTTCTTCCAACTGGTTCAGCTGAATCCTTGACATCAATTCTTCTGATTCACTGTTATCCAAAATGGTCTGTAAATACTTAGTTTGCCTATTCAGTTAATATTCAGCTGGACACCTTTTCCAGAGTTCAATCTCTTATGTTTTCATTTTCCTGTTAGTGCCCTCTATTTAGATACTCATCTTAAGTATTTTGTATTATTGTTTTACTATGCACAGCATTTCTGGTACAAAATCATCATCTTCAATTTGAACGGATAATTCCAACATCACATCGCTTGACATTCTCACTAATAAGTTTATCCTACCCACTGTCAGGTCTAGCACTATAGCAAAATGATGATGAGCCAACAACTCAAACCTGATTATTATGAATCCAATTACTGGCATTTTTCAGTCTGTCTAGTTCTAGCTAAATGTTTTTTCTCCCCCAAACAATGTACAGATTCAAAGAAATCCTAATCAAAATTACAGCCAGCTGTTTTTGAAATTGACCAGATGATTATTAATTTATATGTACTCGCAAAGGGTTAAAAATAGCCAGGATAGCTTGAGGATGAAAATCATGCTTTATTTAAAAATATATAATAATTTTTTTTAAATAAGAATAGGACAATGAAGTAAATAAAAATTCCAGAGCCCAAAAACAGACCTAAATAAAGTCATCTGATTTACTTCAAAGGTGACACATCAGAATAGTGGGGTAAGAAATTTCCATTCAAAAAAAGATGCTGTACTAATTGTATATCCATATCTTTAAAAATTGACATTTTTTAATGCCATAGGATTTGAAGAGTGAAAAGAATAAAAAACCTTTTCAGAACTGGAGGCGGAAAAAAAAAGCAGCTCTATTGTTAGTAAGCCTGGGAGGACAGGCAGAGACAAAGTCAGATATAGTTTCAAAAAAAAATGTAACATTTCTTCCAAGGTCTTGCAACAGTTGTGACATTCAATAAGGGCCACCTCTTTGGGTGACCACTGCTTTCTTACTATTGACATATCCAGACCAGATTTTTTTTTTTTATTGAGACGGAGTCTCGCTCTGTCCCCCAGGCTGGAGTGCAGTGGCGCAATCTCGGCTCACTGCAAGCTCCGCCTCCCGGGTTCACGCCATTCTCCTGCCTCAGCCTCTCCGAGTAGCTGGGACTACAGGCGCCCGCCACCACGCCCGGCTAATTTTTTGTATTTTTAGTAGAGACGGGGTTTCACCGTGGTCTCGATCTCCTGACCTCGTGATCCGCCTGCCTCGGCCTCCCAAAGTGCTGGGATTACAAGCGTGAGCCACCGCGCCCGGCCTCAGACCAGATTTTCTATTTTTATTGGTTACTAGGAAAAACCCAATTGCTTTTGTCAGTAACCAATCCCCAGTTAATCTGTACTTATTTTAATCCATCCCCAGAAATAACAACCATACTTCCATTAGATTGCCCTCAGAATCCTTCAGTGGTAACTCAAACTTTGCAAAAGACGCTTCCTTCTATCTTGTCAGATGACATTCCACTAGTCCTCTGAAATACCCTTCCCTTCCAGTGAGTCAATAAATCTGATTTTGTCACACTACAGGCTTGTTCCTATTGATCTTTAACAGGAGTTTGGACACTCTAAATATGAAATGTAAAATGAGAAACTTCTGGTATATAACATATAAAAACGTCTTTATGACCTTGAGACAGGCAACGACTTATTAAAAAGAAAACAAATTGCACTAGCAGCAAAGAAAATAATTGATAATTTGTACTACATTAAAATTCAGAATTTCTTTTCACCAAAACACAACATAAAGCAAAAGAAAATGCAAGCCAAAAATGCATGCAACCCAACATTTGAAATATGTTTAACTGGAAATATATATTATGGATAAAGGTACTTGTGTCCATAATGTATACAAATTTCCTAGAAATTATTAAGAGACAGTCAACCTAATAGGAAAATGAAAACAGACTTTTTGAGGCAATTTGGAAAGAGGATATCAGTACTGGTGAAATTGGTAAAATTACTTTGTAAAACTGTTCATGAACTATTAAACCTGAATATCTCCATGGGCTTTGAACCAGCACTTCCAATCATGGGTCTATTACCAACAGAAATGGGTACGTATGTGCACCAGAAGGCAAGTGCCAAACCAACTATAGCACAACAGGTCCTAACATCCAGAAAGTAGAAATTACTGTAATTGCCATTAACAATAAAATGAGCCAAAGAATATGTTTATTTGCAGGAGATGTAACACAATGGAATACTATGAATGATCAAAAGAGGAAAAAGTGCTACTACGTGCAATAACATAGATGAATTTCACAAATATATTATTGAACAACAAAAATGCTAGTCACAAGAGAATACATACTGTATGATTCAATTAATATAAATTTCAAAAACAGACAAAAGTAACTTACAATGTTAGAAAAGAGGGTGGCAATAGTGATAGGTATGGGGCACAAAGAGAGCTTAGATACTGGAAGCAATTCAATATGTATTGACTTAAATGGCCAATTCAGCTACCTGCACATTTATGATTTGGTAACATTACTGTCTGTAGGTTATTCTTTTTTTAGATACTAATTTTGTAAAGGACAGTTAAGCACAGACAGGAGGCAATTCACAACCCTAGTACAAAGAAAATGGCAAAAACCAAAGTGAGTCTATATAATTGATTCTCAGTTCCCAAAGTATATTCAATATTTTCTTTTCATTGTCAGCCATATAAAATAAGACTTTATATGAGATAGTTTATCTGGGAAGTGACAGGACAGTTGAGGTTTTCCCTGGGAGATTTTTCAATCATTACTGGGTGAATAGGGCACTTTAGGTATGCTGATTAAGAATAAAAGGAAAAAAAGTTGCACAGCATTTCTCTAAAGTTTGCATCTAATCTGTTAAACTTTAGCTGAGTTTTGCAAGATTGTCGTCTGGGAATACCACCTCAAAAAAGTAGTTGATTAACATAATCTCTTGATTAATTCAGAGGTGTGAATCCCAATCCCTTAGCAAATGAATTGGTAGATAATGATTAATGATCAGGAAAAAGACAGGAAATTGGGCAAAATGTGAAAAAAAAAATTAGTACCTACATCAGTTTGCTAGGACTGCCATAACAAAGTACCACAGACTAAGAGGCTTTAACAAGAGAAATATATTTACTTTCAGTTCTGAGGGCTACAAGTCTGAGGTGAAGGTGTTGGCAGTTATTTATGTTGGCAGAATTGCCTGTTTGTCTTGCAGATGGCCGTCTTCTTGTGTCTTCACATGTTCTCTCTGTGTGCACCTGTGTCCTAATTTCCTCTTCTTATAAAGATAACAGTCACATAGAATTAGAGCTTGTTGAAGTGACCTCATGTAACCTCAATTACCAATATAAAGGCCTTACTTTCAAATACAATCATATCCTGGGGTACTGGGGTTTAGGACTTCAACATATTAATTTTAGGGAGACAAAGTTCATGCTGTAACATTACATATAACTTTACACTGAAAATTAATGTAAAAATAGCCCATAATTATTTTTTAAATTATTTTTAAACATTGTTCAAGGGTAGTTATGCCCATAAAAGTGGAAATCATCATGTCGAGGCAAACAAATTGACAAAAATCTAAGTGAGCAAACACAATTGAAAATACCTGCTTAGTTACTGTTATAGATTGAATCGTGTCCCCTTCCCACAAATTGATATGTCGAAGCTTTAACCTCCTATGTTATATTTGGACATAAGATCATTAAAGAGGTAATTAAGATTAAGTGAGGGCCTAAGGGTGAAGCCCTAATCCATTAGCACTGCTGTCCTTATATAAAAAGGAAGAAAATGTACACACACACACACACACACACACACACACAGAAAGAAAGAGAGAGAGAGAAAGGCAATGTTAGTACCCAGAAAGAAAATGGTCATCCACAAGCTAAACAAATAAAGAAAGAGGCCTCAGGAGAAACCAACCCTGCTAGCACCTTCATCCTGAACTTCTACCCTTAAGAACAGTGAGAAATAAATTTGTTTGTCTTAGTCCATTTCAGGTGAATAAAACATAATATCTTAGACTGGGTAATTTATAAATAACAGAAATTTAATTGTCACAGATGTGGAGGTTGGGGAGCCCAAGATTAAGCAGTCAACAGTTTTGGTGTCTGGTGAGGGCTGGCTCCTCATAGCCACTGTGTTCCTCACAGAATACTCTTGTGGCAGAAAATATGTGAATACTGAGCCCTCACATGACAAAAGGAGAAGGATAAAGGGTAAAAAAGGGTAAAGCCTGTGTCCTCACATGGCAAAAGAGATGGACCGCCGAAAAGGAGCTAATGTGCTCACTACAACCTCTCTTATAAGAACACTAATTCCATGCATAAGAGTAGAGCAATCACTTCCACAAAAGTCCTTCCTTTTAATACTATTACATTGGGTATTAGGTTCCAACATATGAATTTTCAAATCATAGCACTGTTATTTAAGGAATCTAGTCATTGGTGTTTTATTATGCAGTGCTAGCAGACTAATACAGTTACCCAAATATATTTAGTTTCCTTTTCACAGGGTATTATGTATGGAAAGCACATGTTTAAACAAGGGAGAGGACTGGCACATCACCAAGAGATTTGAGTTTTGTTTAATGATTTATTATTCTTTTTTATATCACTCATTCAATTTTCTTTTTTAAAAAAAAATTTATTTGAGGTTCAGGGTTACATGTGCATATTTTTTATATAGGTAAAGTCATGTCATGGGGGTTTGATGTACAGATTATTTCATTACTCAGGTACTATGCTTATAACTCAATAGTTACTTTTTTTCTGCTCCCCTCCCCCCTCCCATCCCCCACCCCCGGTAGGTTGCAGTGTTTGTTGTTCCCCTTTTTGTGTCCAGGTGTTCTACTTATCAGTGGAAAACATGTGATATTTAGTTTTCTGTTCCTGCATTAGTTTTCTAAGGATAGTGGCCTTCAGCTCCATCTATGTTCCTTCAAAGGACATGATCTTGTTCTTTATTATGGATACATAGTATTCAATGGTGACTAGGCACCATATTTTCTTTATCCAGTTTTCACTGATTGGCATTAAGGTTAATACTACGTCTTTGCTATTGTGAATAAGGTTGAAAAGAACTTACACATGCATGTGTCTTTATGATAGAATGATTTATATTCCTTTGGGTATATACCCAGTAATGGGATTGCTGGGTCAAATGGTAGTTCTGTTTTTAGCTCTTTGAGGAATCACCACACTGCTTTCCACAATGCTTGAATTAATTTATACTTCCATAAACACTATATAATTGATCTATTTTCTCTGCATCTCTTGGTTTTTGACTCTTTAATAATACCCATTCTGATTCATGTGAGATGGCATCTCACTGTGGTTTTGATTTGCATTTCTCTAATGCTCAGTTATGTTGAGCTTTTTTCCTATGATTGTTGGCCACATGTATGTCTTCTTTTAAAAAGTGTCTGTTCATGTACTTTGCCCGCTTTTAAAAAGTGTCTGTTCATGTACTTTTTTAATGGGGTTGATAATTTTTTTCTTGTAAATTTGTGTAAGTTCTCTATACATGCTGGCTATTGGACCTTTTTCAGATGCGTAGTTTGCAAGTATTTTCTCCCATTCTGTAAGTTGTCTGTTATTCTGTTGATAGTTTCTTTTGCTGTGCAGAAGCTCTTTAGTTTAATTAGATCCTATTTGTCATTTTTACTTTTGTTGCAATTGCTTTTGGGTTCTTCATCATAAAATATTTGCCAATTTCTTTGTCTAGATTGGTGTTGCCTAGCTTGTCTTCCAGGGTTTTTATAGCTTTTGCTTTTATATTTATGTCTTCAATTAATCTTTAGTTAATTTTTGTATATGTTATAAGGAAAGGGTCAAGTTTTGATATTCTGCAAATGGCTAGCCAGTTACCCCACCACCATTTATTGAATAGAAATTCCTTTCCCCATTGTTTGTTTTTGTCAGCTTTGTCAAAGATCAGGTGATTGTAGGGGTGTGACCTTATTTCTGGGTTCTCAATTCTGTTCCATTGGTCTATGTGCCTGATTTTGTACAAGTACCATGTTGTTTTGGTTATTGTAGCCCTGCAGTAGAGTTTAAAGACAGGCACTATGCGGCCTCCAGCTTTGCTCTTTCTGCTTAGGATTACCTTGGCTAATCAGGCTCTTTTTTGGTTTCATATTAATTTTAAAACAATTTTTTTTTTTTTTGAGATGGAGTTTCACTCTTGTTGCCCAGGCTGGAGTGCAATGGCACAATGTTGGCTCACTGCAGCCTCCGCCTCCCAGGTTCAAGTGATTCTCCTGCCTCAGCCTCCCAAGTAGCTGGGATTACAGGCATGAGCCACTGCACCTGGCCAACAATTTTTTTTCTAGTTCTGTGAAGAATGTCATTAGTAGTTTGATAGAAATACAACTGAATCTATAAATTGCTTTGGGCAGTATGGACATTTTAATGATACTGATTTTTTCCTAATCATGAGCATGGAATGTATTTCCATTTGTTTGTGTCATCTCTGATTTCCTTGAAGTGTTTTGTATTTATCATTGTAGAGATCTTTCACCTCCCTGATTAGCTATATTCTTAGGCATTTTATTCTTGTGTCAATTATGCATGGTATTGTATTGCATTCATGATTTGCATGATTTGGCTATCAGTATGGCTATTGTTGGTGTATAGGAATGCTAATGATTTTTGTACATTGATTTTGTATCCTGAGACTTTGCTGAAGGTGTTTATCAGCTTAAGGATCTTTTGGCCTGACAGTATGGGTTTTTCTAGATATAGAATCGTCATCTGCAGTCAGGGATATTTTGACTTCCTTTCTTCCTATTTGGATGTCTTTCATTCCTTTCTCTTCCTTGATTGTTTGGGCCATAACCTCCAATGGTATGTTAAATAGGAGTGGTGAGAGATGGCATCCTTGTCTTGTGCCAGTTTTCAAGAGGAATGCTTCCAGCTTTTGTCCATTCAGTATGATTGTTGACTGTGGGTTTCCCACAGATGGCTCTTATTATTTTGAGGTATTTTACCTCAATACCTACGTTGCTGTGAGTTTTAATATGAAGAAATGCTGAGTTTTAATGAAAACCTTTTCTATATCTATTCAGATAATCATCCAGTTTTTGTACTTCTGTTTATGTGATGAATCGTGTTATTGATTTACATATGTTGAACCAATCTTGCTTCCTAGGGATAAAATCTAATTTATTGTGGCAGATTCACTTTTTGATGTGCTTTGGTTTGCCAGTGTTTTGTTGAGGACTTTGCATCAATGTTCATCAAGGATATTGACCTGAAGTTTCTTTCTTGTGGTGACTCCGCCAGGATTTGGAATCAGGATAATATTGGCTTCACAGAATGAACTGTGGAGGAGTTCCTCCTCTTCAGTTTTCTGGAATAGTTACAAGAGAAATGGTTCCAGCTCTTCTCTGTACATATTGTAGAATTTGGCTTTGAATCTGTCTTGTCCAGGGCTTTTCTGGGGGGTGTGGGGATGTGGTAGGCTATGACTGATTCAATTTAAGAGCTCATTATTGGTCTGTTCAGGAATGTAATTTCTTCCAGGTTCAGTCTTGGGAGGGTGTATATATCCAGGAATTTATCCAATTCTTCTAGATTTTTTAGGCTGTGTGCATAGAGGTACTCATAAGAGTCTCTAATGGCTGTTCTGTGGGGGCAGTGGTAATATCTCCTTTGTAATTTCTGATTGTGTTTATTTGGATTGTCTCTTTTCTTCTTTTTTAGTCCAGCTGGTGGTCTATCTATCTTATAAATTTTTTCAAAAAATCTAGCTCCTGGCTTTGGTTATCTTTTGAATGGTTTTTCATATCTCAAACTCCTTCAGTTTACTTCTCATTTTGGTTATTTCTTGTTACCTGCTAGCTTTGGGGTTGGTTTGCTCTTGCTTCTCTAGTTCTTTTAGTTGTGCCATTAGGTAGTTAATTTGAGATCTTTCTAACTTTTTGATGTCAGCATCTAGTGCTGTGAGTTTCCCTCTTAAACCTGCTTTAGCTTTGTCCCAGAGATTCTGGTATATCTTTATTCTCATTAGTTTCAAATACTTCTTGATTTCTGCCTTAATTTAATTATTTACCCAAAAGTAATTCAGGAGTAGCTTGTTTAATTTCCACATTATTCTATGGTTTTGAGTGATTTTTTTTAGTCTCAAATTCTATTTTTATTGTGCTGTGGTCCAAGAGAGTGGTTGGTATGATTTTGGTTTTTTGCATCTGTTGAGGATTTTTTAATGTCTAATTGTGTTGCAAATTTTAGAGTACGTGCCATCTACAGATGAAAAGAATATATATTCCATAGTTTTGGAATAGAGAGTTCTGTAGATGTCTATCAAGTCCATTTGATCCAGTTTTGAGTTCAGGTCCTGAATATCTTAATTTTCTGCCTCGATAATCTGTCTAATACTGTCAGTGGTGTGTTAAAGTCTCCCATTATTACTATTATGTGAAAGTCTAAATTTCTTTGAAGGTCTCTAAAGAATTGTTTTATGAGTCTAGGTACTTCTGTGTTGAATGCATATATATTTAGAATAGTTAAGTCTTCTTGTTGAATTGAACCCTTTATCATGATGTACTACTCTTTTTTGTCTTTTTCGTTCTTTGTTGGTTTAAATTCTATTTTTTTGTCTGAAATTACAATTGCAACCCATGCTTTTTTCTGTTTTCCATTTGCTTGGTTGATTTTTTATCCCTTTATTTTAAGTCTATCAGTGTCACTGCATGTCACATGGCTTGCTTGAAGGTAGCATACACTGGGCCTTGCTTCTTTATCCAGCTTTCCACTCTGTGTCATTTAATTAAGGCATTTAGTCCACTTGCATTTAAGGTTAGTATTGATTATCTGTGGATTTGATCTTGTCATTGTATTGTTAGCTGTTTTTTATGCCAACTTGTTTGTGGTTGCTTTATAGTGCCACTGGTCTGTTCATTTAAGTGTGTTTTTGTAGTGGCTGGTAATGGTCTTTCCTTTCCAGGTTTAATGCTTCATTCAGGAGCTCTTGTAAGGCAGGTCTGGTGGTAACTACTTTTTTCAGCATTTGTTCATGTGAAATGGATCTTATTTATCCTTTGGCCAGATATAAAATTCTGAGTGGAAATTTATTTTCTTTAAGAAGATTTAATATAGGCCCCCAATCTGTTTTGGCTTGTAGGGTTTCTGCTGAGAGGACTGCTATTAATCTGATGGGCTTCTTTTTGTGAGTGATCTGTCACATCTCTCTGATTCCCTTAATTTTTTTTTTTTTTTTTTTTTTTTTTTTTTTTTGGCCTTAGTCTGAGGTTTATGTGCCTTGGGGATAATCTTTTGAAATATTTTGTGGGAGTTCTCTGCATTTCCTCAATTTTAAGGTTGGCCTCTCTATCTAGGTTAGGAAAGTTCTCATGTATGCTAACCTAAAATGTATTTTCCATGTTGCTTACACTTGCCTCATCTCCTTCAGGGATGCCAATGAGTTGTAGATTCAATCTCTTTACACAATCCTGTATTTCTCAGATGTTTTGTTCATTTCTTTTTATTCTTCTTTTAAAAAACTATTTTCTGACTGTCTTGTTTCTGAAAGCCAGTCTTCAAGCTCAGAGATTCTTTACTCAGTTTGGTGTACTCTGCTGTTAATACTTGCAATTTCATTAGGAAATACTTATAGAGTGTCTTTTAGTGCAGTAACATCAGTTACATTATCTTTTATACTGGCTATTTTTTCTGTCAGCTCCTGTATCATTTTACTGTGATTCTTAGCTTCCTTAGATTGGGTTTCAACATTCCCCTGAATATTGATGATCTTCATTCTTATTAATATTCTGAATTATATTTCTGTCCTTTCAGCTATCTCAGTTTTGTTAAGAATTCTTGCTGTAGAATGAGTATGATCATTTGGAGGAAAGAAAGCACTCTGGCTTTTTGAGGTGTCAGAGTTCTTTTGCTGGGTCTTTCTCATCTTTGTGGGTTGATGTTTTATTCAGTCTTTGAAAAGTAGCTGTTTTTTGGTTAAGATTTTTCCTTTTTTCCTACTTGAAAACCTTGAGGGTTTGATTGTGATATAAGGTAGGTTCAGTCATCTGGTTTCATGACTGGAAGCTTTTAGGGGCCAAGTTTCATCTTAGGACTCCTGAACTGGGTGTTCTAACTCTGGGAGACTGATATCAGGCCCCAGATTTTATCTCTTCCTCCTCAAAGGTTAAGAACCTGCTGTGCTGGAGAGACCAAAGTGCTTTTGGACTTCTGGTCACAACACTCTAATGAGTGGTGTCAGACAAAGCACTTCATAGGGCAGTGGAAGCTGGATCCATCTTAACTCACATGTGGCAGCAACAGCATCAGTGGCAGCACAGGACAGGAGTGTGCATGCTTTTTGGTAGTGACAGGGTGTTATTGCGTGCTTGGTTGCTGGCCTCTGTGCAGGCGTTCACAGCAGTGTTGATGGCAGTACAGCTCAGTGAGGATAGGGATCCCGCACGAGTCATGGTGCACATGTTCATGCTGATGTCAGCATGGGGGTACCATGCTTGAGAGTGCAGTATTAGGTGCACCCTCTCTGTGCACACTGGTGGCAGTAGCCACTCTGAGTGGGGGCAGGTCTGCTGTTTTCCATGCCTAGTTTCACACCAGCAGTAGTGTCCCTCCAGAAGTGGGGCAATGGTTGGGGCAGGGTTGGCAGGCTCCATGCCTGCTAACTCTCCAAAAACAATGGCCATGCAGGGTAGGTGGGAGTGTGTGCACTCACTTCTGCAACAGTGGCATAGCAGGGTGCATGTGCACTCCAGCACTGGCAGAGTGTGCTAGGTCTTTCCATGCATATACATGCTGGCAAAGCAATGGGGGAGGCTGGTTGTGAGTGAGTGGCTGCAGGGAAAGTGGCATGGGGAAGGCTGCAGTAGGGGAGGGAAGGGATGAACAGGTGCACATCTGTGGGGTCAACCTATTGGAGCACTCTGCCTGTCAGACACAATCTGCCTGCACAGGAGCTATGATGTGGGCCCCCGAAGTTACCTGGGGGCTGCACTACAAGCAGACACAGCCAGGCTGGGGACTCAGAAGAGGCAAGCAGACTGAGGGGTGTTGGGGCGGGGGAAGTGCCCTGACTCATGGACAACACCACCATGCAGAGTTCAGGACCAACACTTTGCTTAGGGCAAAGATCTCCCATGGGAGCATGTGGAGCCTTGGGGGATGGAGATCCCTGGCCATGCTCCACTACAGATGCGCCCACACCAAAGCCTCTGGGCTCTGCACTGGCTGGAGTTCTGTCCCCTACCACTTGTCTAAGCAGCTTTCTCTGCCAACTCAAGTGTCCATAGTCGTAGAGGGGTCTCCGCCTGCCAGGATTCCAGAGGTCTGTAGGGAAAGTGGGTTGCTCCTTGGCAGTTCAAGTAATTGGCTGCCTCAGTCATTGGGGGCTGGGAATGAGTCCCTGTGCATGGTAGCCCCTTGCAGGATTCCCAGCTTCCTCCCTCTTCGGGCTAGCTTCTGTATCTTTCCTCCATCCACTCTCAGTGACTTCCCCTCTGAAGATCTGTTAGGAGTGCACCAGTCATCCCCATCCCTCTGTGGCAGCTGTTCCACCTGGATAAGTGTAGTCAGCCATCTTGATCAAATCCACCAGAAAACTCTATAAAAATTTATGCTGAGTAATTACGATAGGATCCTTGATTCTGGCAATCCCACTTTCAGGTATTTATTCGAATGAAATGACAACATATGTCCATACAAATACCTGTACACATATGTTCATTATAACTTTATTATAACAGCCAAATACCCCAGCAGCCAGCCCCCAACCAGTACCAGGGACCACCCAAGCTCCCGTTTTTGATTTTTGATACATACTTTCATTGAAATGTTGGTAAAATAAACTTGGTGTCTTTAGTGGGATAAAACTTTCACACAATTTACAGATATGTATTTTTAGTATCTATAGATTTAGATATAAATCTTTTATGTGTATATATATATATACACATACATGTATGTATATACACATACATATTCATATTTATACATATATGCTTTTTATGTATACATAAAAGATCTTTACAAAAACAAGAAAAAATTGACATAACTATTTTAAAGTAAAATAAAACTAAGAAAAGCAAAATATAATAAATAAAAACATGGATTATCGTGATTATTTCATTACAAAATGTTTTAAATTGGGTATATTAAAATTGCAAGATGAAATTTTTTCTACTTTGATAGAGTAACTGGTGGTGGACTTGCACTCCTTTCAGAAAAAAATTACAAAACTGGAAAATACAGATAAAATACTGTTTGAAGATATTGGCAAACGTGCAGCACAGAACTGTAATCAGTGAAGAAGGGTTAAAAGAAGGTAAGCACCACAATATCCCAAACAGAGAAATAGGAAAGGTATACTCAGGTAAATACCAGTAATCTCCCTGGATTGAAAAGATCAGAATTAAAATTCTGGAAAGTTTAGATGGCTAAACTTTGGAATTGGTAGAGTACCAGAGTTGAAGGAATAGCACAGAGAAAGAGCTTCACAAATCTGAATAGAAAAGTCGTCGAGGTTTTCCTCAATAAAAGTTGTGCATGCATAAGATGAAATTACACAAGTTAAAACAGACAACAACTGGAAAGTTCTGACTTGAATAATTCCCAGAAATTACAAAGGGTAGGAAGACATTTAAAGTCTAACCAATCAGGTTGAAAAACTCATTTAATCCTTCTCTACAGAAAAATCTGTCAGATTTATCTGACCAATCAGGTTGATAGATTTTTCTGTAGAGAAGGATTAAACTGATCTGTAAGTAATATAGCTGCCTGTCTAAATATAATTCAAATCTCGCTAATGTAGGACAACAAATATAGACACTCAATACCATAATATTCACAGATAACTACTATACAGTGAAAAATTATTAGATATGCAAAGAAGCCAAAAATTATGACCCATAAAATGATGGATAAACATATGCCATGCTAACAACAGCAAGAAGAAAGATGTAGTAACGGTATCAATTTCAGACAAGGCAGATTTGAGAGTAAGGAAAAATATTAAAAGTAAAGAAGGGCATTACATAATGATAAAGGAATCAATTCTCCAAAAGATATAAAAATTCTTAATATGTATGTGCTTAACAATGAGCATTGAATATGTGAAAAAAGAAGTGACAGAAATGAAAGGAGAAATAGAAAAATCTACTTTCATATAGTTGGAGATTTCAACACACTCCACTATCATTATGATAGATTCAGAATTCATAAAATCAGTATGCCCATATTTGAACAGAATAGTATCTTTAATAAACTAAATCTAATGGACATTTATAGAAAAATTTATTCAAAAACAGAAAAATAAACATTTTTCTTAAGCTTATATTAAACATTTACCAACTTAGAAAGTATTCTGGGTCATAAAACTCACCTTAATTAATTTAAATTAATAGCAATCATACAAAGTATGCTTTCTGACCATAATAAAATGAAACTAGAAATCAGTGACTGAAAGTTACACGGAAAACATCCAAAATACTTGGAGAGTAAACAACACACTTTAAAATAACATATATATCTAATAAGAAGTGTGAAGATAATTTTAGAAAATATTTTTAAATATCTCAAATGGAAATTATTGACTTTTGTAGAATAGAACCAAGGCAGTACTTAGAGGGAAATGTTTAGCATTTAATGCATATACTAGAAAAGAAGACAGAACTATAATCAGCAACCAAATTTCCAATTTAGAAAACTAGAGAAATAGCAAATTAAATCCAAAGCATGCAGAAGAAAAGTCAATATTAGAAATTATAAAAAGAGCAGAAATAAATGAAATTGAAAACAGGAACCCAGCTAACAAAATAAAGATTATGAGATTTTGATCCTGTCATCATGTTGTTAGCTGGTTTCCTGTTTTCAATTTCATTGATTTCTATTATTTCTAATGTGTACTTTTGTATACCCAGGGGAATATAAGTTGCTCTATTATAAAGACACATGCAAGCATACATTCATTACAGCACTATTCACAATAGCAAAGACATGGAATCAACCTAAATGTCCATCAATAATAGACTGAATAAAGTGTGTTACGTATATACCATGTAATACTATGTGTGGTTTTTTTTTTTTTTATAGGATTAAAAAAGAATGAGATCATGCTCTTTGCAGGGACAGGGATGGAGCTGGAGGCCATTATTCTTAGCAAACTAACACAGGAACAAAAAAACAAGTATCACATGTTCTCACTTATAAGTGGGAGCTAACTGATGAGAACACATGGACAAATAGAGAGGAACAACACACAGGGAGAGTAGAAGATGGTAGGAGGGAGAGGATCAGGAAATACCAACAATGATTACTGGCCTTAATACCTGGATGATGAAGTAATCTGTAGAACACACCTTTATGACACAAGTTTACCTATATAACAAACCTGCAAATGTACCCCTGAACTGAAAACAAAAGTTAAATATAAATATCAACCCGGAATAGAAATGGTCAAAATGCCTGACTTAAATGGCATAGAGTGGCAAGCTGGATTAAAAGACAAGACTTAACTGTCTGCTATCTTTATGAAACCCATCTCACATGTAATGACACCAACAGGCTCAAAGAAAAGAAATGAAGAAAGATCTTTAATGCAAATTAAAAACAAAGAGCAGGAGTCACTATTGTTATGTCAGATAAAACAGACTTTAAATCAACAACAATTAAGAACAACAAAGAAAGACATTACTTAATTACAAAGGTTTTAATTCAACAAGAATACTTAACTATCTTAAATATATCTGTACTCAGCCTTGGAGCACCCAGACTCATAAAAGAATTTTTTTTTATTTACAAAAAGCCTAAACACACACACACAGTAATAGTGGGAGACTTCAACACCCCACTGACCGCATTAGACAGATCGTCAAGGTGGAAATTCTGAAATTAAACTTTACACTTGACCAACTGGACCTAATAAACATCTACAGAACTCCAGCCAATAACTACAGAATATGCATTATTTTCATCTGCATACAGAACATATTCTAAGATTAACCACCTGTTTGGTTATAAAGCAAGTATCAAAAATTTAAAATATTGAAATCATATCAAGCACACTCTTGACCGCAGTGCAATAAAAATAGAAATCAATATCAAGAACATCTCTCAAAACTACACGGATACATGGAATATAAACAACTTGCTCCTGAATAACTCTTGGGTGAACAATAAAATTAAGGCAGAAGTAAAAAAAAAAATAAAATGAACGAAAACAGAGACAAAAATTAACAAATCTTTGAGATACAGCTACAGCAATGTTAAGTGGAAAATTTACAGTGCCAAATGCCTTCATTAAAAAGTTAGAAAGATCTCAAATTAATAATCTAACATTCCACCCAGAGAAACTAGAAAAAAAGAAACTAATCAGCTCCAAAGCTAGCAGAAGAAAAGAAATAACTAAAATCAGAGAACTTAATAAAATTGAGATACAATAATCCATAAAAAGATCAATAAAACTGAGTTGTTTCTGCAAAAAACAAACGAGATTGAGAGACCAAACATAAGATTGATAGACTAACAAAGTAAAAAAAGAGAGAGAGAGAGAGAAGATTCAAATAATCCCTTGCATCAGTGTGTCCTAGATAAGGAACATGGAGTCTAAAGAGATTATTTTGGATCTTTAAGATTTAATGACTGCCCTGCTGTGTTTGAGACTCACATGGGGCCTGTAGCCGCTCTGTTTTGGCTGATTTCTCCCTTTTGGAATGGGAATATTTACCCAATGCCTGTATCCTCATTGTATCTTGGAAGTAACTAACTTATTTTTTATTTTACAGCCTCATAGGTAGAAGGAACTAGGCTCATCTCAGATGAGATTTTGGACTTTTGAGTTAATGATGAAATGAGTTAAGACTTTTGGAGGACTGTTTGGAAGACATTATATTTTGCAATGTGAGAAAGACGAGATTTTGGAGGGGGCAGGGGCAGAATGATATGGTTTGGCTCTGTGTCCCACCCAAATCTTATGTTTAATTGTAATCCCCAGTGTTGGCCCAGCACGGTGGCTCAAGCCTATAATCCCAGCACTTTGGGAGGTCGAGGCAGGCAGATCACTTGAGGTCAGGAGTTTGAGACCACCCTGACCAAAATAGTGAAACCCTGTCCCTACTAAAAATGCAAAAATTAGCTGGGCATAGTAGCGAACGCCTATAGTCCCAGCTACTCAGGAGGCTGAGGCAAGAGAATCACTTGAACCTGGGAAACGGAGGTTGCAGTGAGCCAAGATCGCGCCACTGAACTCCAGCCTAGGTGACAGAGTGAGACTCCGTCTCAAAACAAAACAAAACAAAATCCCCCATGTTGGAGATGGTGCCTGGTGGGTAGTGATTAAATCATGGGGGCAGATTTCTTCTTGGTGCTGTTCTCATGATAGTGACTGAATTCTCACGATATCTGGTTGTTTAAAAGTGTGTGGCATCTTTCCCTTCTCTCTCTTTCTCTATCTCCAGCCATGTGAGGGGCTGCCTCCCCCTTCACCTTCTATCATGATTGTAAGTTCCCTGAGGCCTCCCCAAAAGCTGATGCCATCATGCTTTCTGTATAGCCTGTGGATCCATAAGCCAATTAAACCTCTATTTTTTGTAAATTACCCAGTCTCAGGTAGTTCTTTATAGCAATGAGAGAATGGACTAATACAAGGATGGAAGAGACAAAACCACGAGAGTTCCTCTATATCACTCACCATGTTTTGTAGCACACTGCATACTTTTATTATATCAGTTATTGCTCTGTATTGTAACATGGGGTTTGCCTATCTGTTTGATTCATGGTGTTTTAGGTCAAGGTGTGGTATGGATTTCTAGTGTGCAGTAATATCTAATGGAGTTTTCTCTCCCTTCAGGTACACAGGATAATTATACTTTCCTTTATCCTTAGGCTGGAGATGGTGCCACAGTTATGGCTAATTGGTTGAAAAAAATGAGTTCCAGTCTTTTCTTCCCCTGACATGTTATCACATATACATATTCTAAATGGTGTAGCTTCAAGAGAGTGAAAAGTCTATCAGCCTCTGTCCCTGGGTGATTGTGCAGAGCCTCTGAAATTTGGCAGCTTCTGTAACTGCAGCATAGCCCAATCTACTTGGATGAATAAAAAAAAAATTAACCTTACTTTGATTGTAGATGTGGAAACAGTAAAATAAAATAAGATAGTTTAATATAGCTGGGAAGGATGGTAACCATATTATACAGTGACAAGACATTTGGAATAACTGTCATGTTTCACAAATTATTCATCAGAACATGGAAGAAATGAACTTGTAGCCAAAAAGAAGTTAGAAAGAAAAGTAAAAAATGAAAATGTTATTAGGCTGGTGCAAAAGTAATTGTGTTTTTTGCAACAATTTCATTGCAAAAACCTCAATTACTTTTGTACCAACCTAATGGTAATTGTGTTAGTTGTTATTTGTTGTGTTTGGCATAGTATTATAAGCGAAAGAAGAACTCTGAAAATAATTGGTTAGTTTCAAAGCGAATAATAATAATAATGGAAATAGAGAAGTCCAGAAATTTTAGACCGTCCAGTGTTTAAAAGACTACTTCTGAGCTCCAAATATGAAAGATAAGAGTGATAAGACTTTAAGGAATGAATGCCCAATAAAACTTTTAATCTGATTAAAATTTCCTCTGGGAAAAGTTTTCTTAAGAGTGTGGCACCTAATAAAACCTTTTAATTTAATAAAGTAACTGAGAACAACAATCCCATTAAGTGTGTGGCCTTCCAAGAGACCATACTAACAGTCTCATCTCAAGGCAGTCCCTATTAAATTGAGGGAGAGAAGGGAGGTTCACAAAGTCTCTTTCTCTCTCTCTCTCTCTCTATATATATATATGTGTGTGCGTGTGATACATATATGCTATATTATATATAATAAAACTAAACATAAATATGTAATATATAAATGTATAACAAATAATAAAATGAAAATATATAGAATAGTGTAATCCATAATATTTTTATAATTTATATAATATTGGAGAATATAACTTGAAAAGAACTGGGGCTATAGCTACTGATTTCTTTGCCATAAGAATATGTTTATTTTGGAAGTGATTTTAATTATTTAGGCACAATGTCCCCATATTTTTACATTATCCCATATTTTTCCATACTATTTATACATTAGATACAGAATTTTTTAGAAGTTAAAAGGGAAAAACACATTCTTTTTCTGAACAATAGCTCATTATATTTAACTTAAAAATTATTAACTTGTTAAATATCAAAACTTGAAGCTGCTGGGAATCACATTTATTTTTAGGTTCCAAAATAGTTCTGAGTTCTCAATAGGAAACCATCTTTTATAAACTATAACAAAACTCTCATCTCAAAATTAAATACTATAAAATTGACACAACTATATCTATATTGAATGTCTTTGTAATATCCGGAAACCTACTGGGTTTTTAGAAATACAGTGAAAATAGATTTATGTTCTGGATTTATAAATCAATTTTTATTTTAGAAAATTTTAAACATATAGAGAATACTATATGAAACACCACATATTCAACATCTTTAATATCATTTAACCAATAATGCTCTAGAATATATCTCTAAAATTCACACCTAAAGAAAACACAGAAAACATGTTTATCACATATTAACATTTAATAATAATTTCTGGCTGGGCGCGGTGGCTCACGCTTGTAATCCCAGCACTTTGCGAGGCCAAGGCGGGCGGATCACGAGGTCAGGAGATCGAGACCACGGTGAAACCCCGTCTCTACTAAAAAATACAAAAAATTAGCCAGGCGTGGTGGCGGGCGCCTGTAGTCCCAGCTACTTGGAGAGGCTGAGGCAGGAGAATGGCGTGAACCCTGGAGGCGAAGCTTGCAGTGAGCCGAGATTGCGCCACTGCACTCCAGCCTGGGCAACAGAGCGAGACTCTGTCTCAAAAAAATAAAAATAAAAAAATAATAATTTCTACAATAAAGTATCACTGAGCTTATTTCTCCAATTTCTTCATAAACGTTTTTTACAGACATTTTTTCAAGTCAGAATCCAAAGAAGCTCTGCACATGCCATATTCCTGGAGTGTTTCCTAAGTGTACTTTATATGTTCACTGTATTTGTTGGAAAAAGTCACTGGTAGTCCTGAGATCAGCAGGGATCAGCATCATCTGGGAACTTGTTAGAAACGTAAGTTCTCAGGAAACACCCCAAACCTATTGAACCTGAAACTTAAGAGCCCAGCAATCTGCTGATGCATGCTAAAGTTTAAAACCTACTACTATAGTTCTACACACTCAAGATTTTATAGATTGTATTTTCATGATACCATTTAATATGTTGATCTATCTCCCGTATGTCATACAGATTGTGGTTCTCAGGTACAATTGTTTGGTAATGAAAATTCATATATAGTGGGTTTCTTTAACTTTCCATAGAATCATATACAAAGGTTCATAATGCCCTGTTGTCTCCTTTTACAGTGATAAAAAGTTTGATCAGTAAGTCAAGTGTGTCAGCTTCATTCATCAATTCATTATTAAATTATCCATCAGCTTTTCACATAATAGTTTCAGCATCCATTTATGATCATTTCTCAAATATTTGCAAAATGGGACTATACTAATTCTTTCAATTTGTTGTTAGCAAAAGTAATTTTAAAAAACTTTTTGCACTATTTGGCTACCTGAGGAACAATTTGTACAAGAGAAGCAGAAAAACTGCCTGACTCTTTCCTTCATTTGCCAGTTTCCAAAACTGGTTCCACAGAAACCTACAAACTGAAGTTGTTTTTTTAAATCAACATAATTAATTCATGAATTTACAATATATTTTATGTGTTTCTATCCACTGCAGTTATTATTACTTTTGATGCTCATATTATCTGAACTTTGGCTAGCAGGAAACTCTTCAGGCATCTGAATCCTTTTAACATGATGCAAATCATTTCTTTTTATAGCTTCCCTGTTTTCTGGCATGACAACATGCTGCAGGCTCATTTTATACATTTTGTTCACCACCCCCTTTTTTTTTTATTATTTCTCCAAGAATCTCTGGTTGCCTTAATTGGAAAAATCATAGAGTTCATCATTGCAAATTTAGGGCAACTCATCCCATATATGTTTGTCTTTTTTTTTTTCACAGTAAAAATCAAGAAAATAGATTTATAGATTTTAGAATTTATATCATAAATTCTTACTGATATTTTCCGTTTAAAATTAGGAGTTCAGAGTATAAGTATCTGTTTATACTGAAAGTCTTAGTTTCCAATGACATTAACACAAATATTTATTTGCTTTCTCTGGCAATATCTACAGAAAAGTTTCAGAATAAAATGATCAATATTGTTAGTAAAAATATAATCATAAGTCAGTTTAATGTTTCTTTGCATTTTCTTTTGTCCTTAAGATAATCCCTACTAAGGATACGTAGATGATTCATTTTAAAGTCATTTGAAATAATCATCTGTGAGTATAGGCCTCCGACGAGATACACAGTTCAGATGATATAATTTTTGTATTTTATTTTTAAGTACTGATTTTTCATTTTGATTTCATTTTGTTTATAATATGTAAGACATTTATATACTATCAAAGTCAAATGTGTAAGCATGGTAAACTGTCTTCCATTTCCATCCCCTACACCCCGTCCCTACCACTTTTTATTTAGGTGAACTTTTTGCTAATTTATTTTAGTATTACCTTATTTTTTTGTAAAGAAAAAATAAACATGTATAGATATAGATATACCAATCTTTCTTACTTAAGTGCAAGTTAGCATACTGTACAAATTGTTATGCATGTGCCCTTTCTCACCTCGTAACGTGTTTTGGATGTCATTCCATAATAGTATACAGAAGTCTTCCTTATTTCTTTTTACATTTGCACAGGATTTAATTGTTCGGCTGCTCAATTGTTTTCTTAAACAGTCCCCGGTTACTGGACATTCAGATTGTTTCCAGTTGTTTGCAGTGACAAAACTAATGCTGTAAGCAATAATTATGTGGATACATATTTTTATATTTTTTGCTAGATGGCTTTGAGATAGATTCTTAGAAGTGGACTCAGAGTCAAAAGTAAATAATGGCCATTGTGATGGTTAATATTAAGTGTCAACTTGATTGGATTGAAGGATGCAAAGTATTGTTTCTGGGTGTTGCCAGGATAGATTAACATTTGCGTCAGTGGGCTGGGAGAGCAAGATTCACTCTTACTCAGGAAAACACACCCACAATGTGGGTGGGCACCATTCAATTGCCTGCCAGTGTGGCTAGAAAAAGCAGGAGAAGAAGGTGGAAGAAGCTGACTTGCTGAGTCTTCCAGCCTTCATCTTTCTTCTGTGCTGGATGTTTCCTACTCTTAAACATGAGAGTCCAAGTTAGTTGGCTTTTGGACTCTTGAACTTATACTAGTGGCTAGCCAGGGGCTCTCGGACCTTCAGACACAGACTGGAGGCTGCATTGTTAGCTTCCCTACTTTTGAGATTCTGGGACTTGGACATAGCCACTACTGGCTTCCTTGCTGCTCAACTTGCAGACAGCCTATTGTGGGACTTCACCTTGTTATTGTGTGAGTCATGTCTCCTAATAAACTCTCTTTCATATATACATGTATCCTATTAGTTCTGTCCCTCTAGACAACCCTAATAAAGCCATCCTACAAAAATGCGATGGACCCTCACCCAAAATTTGGTTTGGATATGAAGGCTGATGGTGCCACATATGCACCAAGAGGGTATAAGAAGTTCTATTACTCACATGATGAGTTTTTCTGAGAAGAACAGGGCAATGTCTCAAACATAAATAAGGATGGCTTGAGAAAGTAGAGAAAGGAGACTATTTTGTTTTTTATGGTAGCTGGGAGTGGGGTTAGGGAAAGAATTACTGCATAGGGGCTAGCACTTGTGTGTTTTGAACTTCCTACTGACACCAAAGGTAAGAGCATCGAGGCTTCCTCATCAGCTTGCCCAGATGTGTGTGGAAGGGCAAGTGGGAGTTGTGGGGCTTAAAAGTTGTCTGCTGTCCATTACAAAAAATTGAGTCAGACTCTTTTTGTTAGATCTTGACAAATTCTACTCCAAAGTGGTTGTACCCTTTTGTAGTGCCGGATTGCCTATTTTTTCCATAGCTTGCCCCCAAAAAACCAAACAAACAAACAAACAAAAAAACTATGTGGTCAAGCTTTTGAATTGTTAATAATCTGATAAGTGAGAAATGGAATGACAATGTAATTTTAATGTTAATGTATTCTGTGAGGTTGTATACATTTACATATGTTTAAGCCATGGCTAATATGCCCTTATGCCTATTTTCTATAAGGCTATTACTGTTTACTTCTCTTTTTTTATAAGCTCTTTGTATATCATTGACACTATTTTTCTGTTATATAACTTAGACAATTTTTTTAATTTATTTTTTTGCTGATGGTGTTTTCTTTCTGATGAAAGATTTTTTAATTAAATGTTATCAAACTTATTAGCATTTTCTCTTACAGAATCTGAATTTTGGTCTCTATTAAGAAAATGACTCTTCTAAATTTGCATCTGAGATTATTATATATTTTTCTGTACTTTATTCATCCATTAGGAATTCTATATTGTCTCTATTAATCTCCTCCTAGTCATATCTATGCATTTTAACACTGTGGAAATAATAACACATAAAACTAAAAGTGCAGTTGTCCAGTCTCCCTAATAAAATCTACCAATTACTTTGGTAAAATGGGTCTAGAAATCAGGTAGAGCTCAGCAATAATAAGAAAACTGATTAATCGTGCCCATGTGACTCATTTTACGTTAAACCTAATGGTTTATTTAACTGACAGCTAGTGTCTCCTTTTAGGATGATTTGAACAGTAATTTAGTGTAATTTGAGCTTGATAAAGTACTGATGAGATAACAGAAAGATCTGGGTTCATCAATTGGTAGCTATATTTAAGGATGATTTCATGGCATTCCCAAATTCTGCACTTTTGGGGGATTTTGTTGCCCAAAGTGAATGTGGTATAAAGAAGCTGTCATTAAATCTTAATGATTCAAGGAAACCCAATCTTATATAACTTGCCAAGGAATACACAGCCAAATAGTATTCAATCTCTGAGGAAAAACAGCTGTGTTTTGACATTTTGCATAAACTTTGAAAGTAAAACAAAAAATATTTGCTTAAACTGTCCTTTTAGATGATCAGAGTACTTATTGTTTCAAAAGATTTTTTCTAAAACATGATGCTGTGTGTTCTTTTGCTTTAAAGCAGGCATTCGGTAATTTTGACATGGTATTCTAAAAATTTACTTTTGAGTCACCTAGCTTCAGAAATCTCCTAAAAAAATTTACATCTGAAAAACACACTTACACAACCGAAGTGAGTTACATTACAACAAACCTTTTCTACTAGTATTCCCTTTTAAGAGCAAGAAAAAAATTGAAGTTTGGCAACATGACTTAACAGCTGCATATAGTATTTATGCTAAAGAAATCACATAGCAGATTTTCAATTACCCACAGAAGGATGTCCAAGGAGAGCACACAATTAAGCTACACAGATAATCATCTCAACCATGAGTTTCAACCATCTGAGCTGTCACTAATTAGCCAATTTTTTTTTTTTTTTTTTTTTTTTTTTTTTG
>NW_026652282.1:76346484-76397907 GCF_009828535.3 Hylobates moloch
CAACCTCCACCTCCTGGGTTCACGCCATTCTCCTGCCTCAGCCTCCCGAGTAGCTGGGACTACAGGTGCCCACCAACACGCCCGGCTAATTTTTTGTATTTTTAGTAGAGACGGGGTTTCACCGTGTTAGCCAGGATGGTCTCGATCTCCTGACCTCGTGATCCGCCCACCTCGGCATCCCAAAGTGCTAGGATTACAGGTGTGAGCCACTGTGCCCGGCCAGTAATTAGCCAATTTTTATTTCACTATTACCCTGGCTATTCTCCCCAGGAACATTACAAGAGATATTCAATAATGAGGAACAACTGTGAATTATTAGTAACATGAAATATTCCGTATTCTGAATGAATATTGCATATTAATTCTTAAATGAGAAACATGATATATCAACGAACAACAAGAGATAGAAATTGTTGATAGGACAAAGTTAATATAAACACTTTGCTTGAAGGATAGAAAGGAGCTTAGGTGTGACGGAGCTGCATACTCAAAGGACAAATAGCTAAACATTCTCATAATTTCTTCCACAATAAAATAATGCAATCTTTTCATGAACACACTTTATTTTCTATGTTTCTATAGCCTAAACGCATTATTTGAAATGGCCATTGACGTATGAAGACTCGGAAATAATCATGTGACTATTATAATTTATAGCAAATGTTGAATGGACAGTTTAAAAAATTTTGTAGTGTTTTTGTGATATATGGCTATCTTGAAAGGTAGCAATTACTTCTTGCACTTTTTTTCTGCTTGTGAAGACTTCAAATTGATTCTTTTTCTAATATTTAGTTCATCTCCCAAATAATTACTTAACTTTTATCAGCAGCATCTTTTTATCTTAATTGGTTCATGATACTATGCCGAAAAGTGATTTAAAAATCTTTCAGTGTCAGAAATGTAATAAGGAGTGGTGGAAATTATGCTAAACTGTATTTTACTACAAAGATCATGGTTTCATTTCCAAAATGCCACTGCTGCTCTGCTGCAGTTAATTATTTCCATTCAAAAATGTAAGGCCAAGCTTTTGATTTGTGTCAAGCTTTTGAATTGTTAATAATCTGATAAGTGAGAAATGGAATCACCATGCAATTTTAATATTAATGTATTTTGTGGGGTTGTATACATTTTCATATGTTTAACCTGTGGCTAATATGCTCTTATCTTATGCCCATTTTCCTATAAGGCTATTGCTGTTTTCTTCTTTTTTTACAAGCTCTTTGTATATTATCAATATTAACTATTTTTCTATTATAAAACTAACATGATTTTTAATTTTTTTTGCTGATGGTGTTTTCTTTCTGACAAATTATTTTTCTTTTTTTTTTTTTTTTTTGAGACGGAGTCTCGCTCTGTCGCCCAGGCTGGAGTGCAGTGGTGCAATCTCGGCTCACTGCAAGCTCCGCCTCCCGGGTTCACGCCATTCTCCTGCCTCAGCCTCTCCGAGTAGCTGGGACTACAGGCGCCCACCACCACGCCCGGCTAATTTTTTTTTTTGTATTTTTAGTAGAGACGGGGTTTCACCGTGGTCTCGATCTCCTGACCTCGTGATCCGCCCGCCTCGGCCTCCCAAAGTGCTGGGATTACAAGCATGAGCCACCGTGCCCGGCCTAAGATTTCTTAAATGTTATCAAATTTATTAATATTTTCTCTTACAGAATCTGAATTTTAAGAAGAAAATATTCATTTCTCACAGGTAATAGATTAAAGCATCCTTGCCTTCTTCTACTACTGCTATTGTGTTTCACTTAACTTTTCAATCTTTTCAACCTCTGATCTACTTGAAACACATCAAGGTGTATGGTGTAAGGAACAGATCAAATTTTGACTTTGGTGTTTTGCTGCTGTGTAGTTCCAACACCACTAATTTATAAAGCCCATCTTTTCTCCTAACTGTTGTGAGATGTCATATTTTTCATATGTAACTTTTTTTTTATTTCTTGACTGTTTTTTTCTGGTCCACTGATCCATGTATCTATGTATATGCAAATACTCCACTGATTTAATAAAAGAAACATGATAACGTATTTTGACATTTGGTAGGATTTACCCTCCTATCAACATTGCTATTTTTTCAAGGTCCTCCTAAGTATTCTTACTTGTTGGTTTTACCAAATGAATCCTAAAACCTAGGCTCATAAAAATGCTTGATGGCATTTTTATTGGAATAGTCTTACATTTAGGCAACTCAAGGAAAATTGACATAATAATGTTGATTGTTTATTTTCAAGACCACAATATTCTACTAATTTTGAAAAGATTTGTACCACTAAAGATATCAGAAACTGCCTTTGCAAAAATTATAACTGAGACAATTTTTACAGTGAAAGAGAAATAACCTAACTGATTCCACCTTGCTTCGAACCTTAAAGTTGTCCTTCATTCTTGGGAGTAGGCCAAACTATCTTTGGGAGAAACTTAGTTTATGGTTAAGAAACAAAGACAATAATAGCCCTTTCCCAAAACAAATTCTCTTCCTGCCTGGGGACTACACGGCCTTTGCAAGACTAACAAATTAGTCACAAAATTAGAAATTATGGTTTAGGAATCATGTAGCTGGAGGCTGCAAGATTCTTAACCTCCCCAAATTGCTCCTGGAGATAACACCACTGTTGTGAAATGTAACATCACTGCGTGACATATTTTGCAGACTTTGCATTCGATGTACCAGCAGGCACTATTCAGATTAATCAACTAGCTCGTCTGGTCTTGTGGCCTCTCATCCAGGAACTGACTCAGGTCAAGAGGACAGCTTTAACTCCCTAAGATTTCATCTCCAACCTGACCAGTCAGAACTCCCGCGTCAAACTATCTTCAAAAATTCCAGTCCCTGAATTCTCAGGGAGACTGATTTGAGTAATAAAACGTCGGTTTCCTACACAGCTGGCTCTGTGTGAATTACTCTTTCTTTCTTGCAGCTCCCCTGTCTTAATAAGTCAGCTCCGTCTAGACAGTGGGTAAGGTGAATCTGTTGGGTGGTTACAAGACTATTTAAGTCCTCACTTTATGTCTTTGATAGGTTCATGGAAACAGCTACATTAAATGAAACAACGTACATAACAAAACCATTTTTTTCTCTTCACCATTATGTTATTCAAGGACCTGCTGTATGTCGTTTCACTTAATGTTGCAGTTTCCAAGAACCTATCCACGATATTGACAACATACATTACATATAAAGCATGGAGTTTAACATGAATAGTGTGTGTTCTACATGAGGGAAGGAGAAAGAACCACACATTTGGTAACAACAAGACGGCAATCCTGCATGAACTTCTGTGGCCACCTACATTCCATTTTCTTCTATTTCTGGGAACACAGGGGAATTTTTTTTCCATCTCTTGCAGTTTAGTGGGGTTATCTGCTACAATGACATAAGCATGTATTTTGACTAATACATAGGAACTGTATATTTTCTTTTTTATAACCCTGGTGCCCTGTACATTGTATAGACAATTAGAAAATATGTATTAAAAGAATAAAAGTAATCATATTAGAAATTCCAGCAGTATTATCCCATGGCATCACGTAATTTTTCCATTGTAAATATAGTTAAATATTCAAAGTTGTATTATATATTAGTTTTTCATTAACCTACAATTTTCTTAACACTTCTAAATTTGAATCTGAGATTATTATACATTTTCCTGTACTTTATTCATCCATTAGGAATTCTATATTGTCTCTATTAATCTCCTCCTAGTCATATCTATGCATTTTAACACTCTTGAAATAAAATAACACATAAAACTAAAAGTGGAGTTGTCCAGTCTTCATAATAAAATCCACCAATTACTTTGGTAAAATGGGTCTAGAAATCAGGTAGAGCTCAGCAATAATAAGAAAACTGATTAATCGTGCCCATGTGACTTATTTTACGTTAAACCTAATGGTTTATTTAACTGACAGCTAGTGTCTCCTTTTAGGATGATTTGAACAGTAATTTAGTGTAATTTGAGCTTGATAAAGTACTGATGATATAACAGAAAGATCTGGGTTCATCAGTTAGTAGCTATATTTAAGGAAAAATGATTTCATGGCATTCCTAAATTCTGTACTTTTGGGGGATTTTGTTCCCTAAAGTGAATGTGGTATAAAGAAGTTGTCATTAAATCCTAATGATTCAAGGAAACCCAATCTTATATAACTTGCCAAGGAATACATAGCCAAATAGTATTCAATCTCTGAGGAAAAACAGCTGTGTTTTGATGTTTTGCATAAATTTTTAAAGTAAAAAAATTTGCTTAAACTGTCCTTTTAGATGCTCAGCGTACTTATTGTTTCAAAAGTTTTTTTTCTAAAACACGATGCAGTATGTTCTTTTGCTTTAAAGCAGGCATTCAGTAATTTTGTTAAGGTATTATAAAAATCTACTTTTGAGTCACCTAGCTTCAGAAATCACTTAAACAGTTTACATCTGAAAAACACACTTACACAAGTGAAATGAGTTACATTACAACAGACCTTTTCTACTAGCATTCCCTTTTAAGGGCAAGAAAAAAAATGAAGTTTGGCAACATGACTTAACAGCTGCATATAGTATTTATGCTAAAGAAATCACATAGCAGATTTTCAATTACCCACAGATGGAGGTCCAAGGAGAGCACACAATTAAGCTACACAGGTAATCATCTCAACCATGAGTTTCAACCATCTGAGCTGTCAGTAATTAGCCAATTTTTATTTCACTACTACCCTGGCTATTCTCCCCAGCAACATTACAAGAGATATTCAATGATGAGGAACAATAATAACACGAAATATTCCATATACTGAATGAATACTGCATATTAATTCTTCTTAAATGAGAAACGTGATATATCAATGAACAACAAGAGATAGAAATTGTTGATAGGACAAAGTTAATATAAACACTTTGCTTGAAGGATAGAAAGGAGCTTAGGTGGGACGGAGCTGCATACTCAAAGGACAAATAGCTAAACATTCTCATAATTTCTTCCACAATAAAATAATGCAGTCTTTTCATGAACACACTTTATTTTCTATGTTTCTAAAGCCTAAAAGCATTATTTGAAATGGCCATTGATGTATGAAGACTCGGAAATAATCATGTGACTATTATAATTTATAGCAAATGTTGAATGGACAGTTTTAAAAAATTTTGTAGTGTTTTTGTGATCCATAATATATGGCTATCTTGAAAGTTAGCAATTACTTCTTGCACTTTTTTTCTGCTTGTGAAGACTTCAAATTGATTCTTTTTCTAATATTTAGTTCATTTCCCAAATAATTACTTAACTTTTATCAGCAGCATCTTTTTATCTTAATTGGTTCATGATACTATGCTGAAAAGTGATTTAAAAATCTTTCAGTGTCAGAAATGTAACAAGGAGTGGTGGAAATTATGCTAAACTGTATTTTACTACAAAGATCATGGTTTCATTTCCAAAGTGCCACTTCTGCTCTGCTGCAGTTAATTATTTCCATTCAAAAATGTAAGGCCAGGATTACCACATATTCCGTTATTTCTAAAAGAAACCACTAATAGCATGATTTTAATGGTTACAAGGATTAATATTTTTATCATCTTTGTGTTCTTTTTACTTATAGAGCAAAATTGCATAGTACAGATAATCTATCCCTTAAATGTGTAATTAAACTTTTCGTGCGGACACATAGTTTCACACTTTGGTTCAATAACTAATTACATATTTAAACTTGCCCTTTCTCATCGTTAACGCCACATGCTGACCACAAAGACAATACCCGTTTACTAAGAAAATTTTGTTTGACACAATAATACCATTTACCTTGCTTTCATATACAATTTCTCATTGTTCTGCTATACTCTTTTTTTTTGCATCGTACCCCCAAAACTGGAAACATTTCTCAACGGTTTCCATTAAAAACAGAAAAAGAAATAATTCGCTCATATTTATATGAAATAGATAATTCATAAATTCTATAAAACACTCAGAACAAACCCTATGATGCTAGCAGAAGAAGCAAGCATAAAATAAGTACAGTCTCTCAAGGATATATTGATTCTCTCACAGCTTAGCTTGCACACAGGCTAATGATGACAATATTGTGGCGTGAAACCTAAGAGTGTATGTGTGTGAGGAGGTGTATGTGCATGTTAGAGAGAGAGCCTGCTTTTTAAATCTACATCAGGTAAGTCCAAAAGGTTTACCTTTTACATACACACACACACTTATCGCACACTTATCATCCTAGGACCTTTTAATATCTGTTTATAAACATGTCTCAGGAGAATGTTAAACAGTAAATTGATTTTCATTTTGGCCTTTTTTTTCTAACCACATGCTACAGAAGTATATGTTAGTGAAATATTTAGGAGAAAATATTACAAATTTTATTTGAATAGTTGCTTTATAAAACCAGCTGCATATGCTATAGAGTAGGAAGAGATTGCCTAGGTAAACTTCTGTAGTTCAAATCTTGAAGAAAACTAAAGGTTAAACACTGAGGAGACATTTCAAGCCTAGTGATTGTGATTCCCTGAGTTCTCTTTAAAATACTTGCAACATGCACACCATAAATATGCTAGAGAATGTACTTTAACATATTAAGAAGACATAAGAACGTTTAATATTAATTTAAAACCCCATGGAACAGAAATAGCCATAATGTCCTGCCCTATCTCACCCACATGGAGTAAACAGTAGGGGTTGATGCTACTGGCTAACTGAATGCTAAGACTGGAAAAAAGCAAGAGAGTCTGAAAAGTAAAATATCAAGTGTTAATTTGGACCCAAATCCTGCCACACTTTTTATGAGACAAAATCAGACTCATTGTATGAGACATATTCACATATTAGATGCTCGTTGTTAAGCACATACATATTAAGAATTGTTATATCTTCTCAGAGAATTGATTCTTTTATCATTATGTAATGCCCTTCTTTACTTTTGATATTTTTCCTTACTCTCAAATCCGCTTTGTCTGAAATTAATATAGTTACTGCAGCTTTCTTCTTGTTAGTGTTGTTAGCATGGCATATGTTTCTCCATCACTTTACTTTTATGGATCATAATTTTCTGCTTCTTTGCATATTTAATAATTTTTTACTGAATGGTAGATATCTGTGAATATTATGGTGTTGAGTGTCTAAATTTGTTGTCCTACATTAGCTACATTTGAATTATGTTTAGACAGGCAGTTAAGTTACTTACAGATCAGTTTAATCCTTCTCTACTGAAAAATCTATCATACAAAGAGTTTTTTCGACCTGATTGGCCAGGATTTAAATGTTTCCCAACCCTGTGTAATTTCTGAGAATTCTTCAAGTCAGGACTTTCCAGTTATGTCTTGCCTCGTGGAATTTCATCTTATGGATGCACAGCTTTTTATTGAGCAAAAAATTCAAAGGCTTTTCTATGCAGATTTGTGAAGCTCTTCCACTTTGCTATTCCTTCAACTCTGGTACTCTACTCCACAAATTCCGAAGTTTAGCCATCTAAACTTTGAAAAATTTCAATTCTGGTCTTTTCATTCCAGGGAGATTACTGGTATTTTCCTGAGTTTACCTTTCCTATTTTTCTGTCTGGGGTATTGTGGTGCTTACCTTCTTTTATCCCTTCACTGATTACGGTTCTATGCTGCATGTTTGCCAATGTCTGCAAACAGTATTTTATCTGTATTTTCCAGTTTTGTAATTTTTTCTGAAAGGAGGGCAAGTTCACTACCAGTTATTCTATCAAAGTAGGAAAGATTTCATCTTGCATTTTTAATACACCAGATTTACAATATTTTGTAATAAACACTTACGATAGTCCATGTTTTTATTACTATTTGCTTTTCTTAGTTGTATTTAACTATAAAATAGACTTCCTGGAACCGCCGCCCCCCACTCCCACATCCACGTGGATTTCCCTGTGATCCTCTATGAGGTGTGAGCCTGGGAAGCAGACAATAATAGCACCTCCTGCTCCAGCAAGAAACTCCCAGGCTCAAGGTGTGGCTTCCATTGAGGAGCCCAGGCTGGGGCCACAACTCTGAATAACTTCTGTTGGCACATAACCTTCAACTGTGAGTGGTTCAGTCCTGCGGTGTTGGTTGGGTGTTGGTTTGTGTGTGGACAAGAGGTGGTTGGTGGTTGGTGAAGGTTAATGGCAGAGTTAGCCCTCTACTCTCCCCAGCCACCACTGCAAGAAGCATGGCAGGGCATATACCAGTCAAGAATGCCCAGTACCTAGTTCCTTGCCTGGTCTGCTTTCTTCCAAGTTTGCCTGAGGCCTAACCCTGCTAGAGGTTACAGCACTTTCTAAGTAAGGTTTGCCTTCTTCCAGCCCCTAGGTTGTGGGTGCTGTATACAAGTAGGAACTTCCCTTCCTTCACTTCCCTTTTAACTCCTAGTCAGAGCATTTCAGCCGTTTGCTACTTAATTCCTCCTGTGTTGGACAGAGGCTGGGGACAGTGCCAGCCTGATTCTTCCCACCTACCTGCCATCTGTTCCCACCTTCAGATGGATGGACAGTTTGCTGGCTGTTGATAGGAGTGGGGACTGGGTGGGTGCTTCACCCTCTACCCAGGGCTGGGCTGATCCCCCTACTGCAACTAGTTGTTGCTCCTGCACCCGCAGTTGAGGAGTTGACAGGGTGCAGACTGGGGTCAGGACAGGCTGCGGATGCTTGTGCCTATAGGGAGTTACTCCGACCCACCTATTCTGTCTAATCCCCCATGCCTTTGCACTAAGTCCCCTACCCCTCCAACTGGGAGGGGACTATTCACCACCTTGTGGTAAGGGACAACATCCTAAGGCTGGTGCCAATAGTTATGAGTAGCCTACCACCCCCTACAGTAACCTGCACCCCTTCAGGATGAGTCAAGGGAAAGTACTGGAGCCGCTGGGTATGAAAAGAAAGGAGGGAAAAAGCATAAAAGGAATATGAAGGTTTGTAAATAGTCCATGAAGATGTCATGGCAGAGTCTGATTTCTATATAGAGGTAACTTTAAAAAAAAAACTGTGCAAGATCTGTGCTTCTAGAGTGTGGGAAATGGCTTGAGGAGGGTGGCCCCCAGTCTAGAAAGGCTGTTATTTGTTCAATTTCCATAAAATGATTTATAGATCCTGAAAATAAATAAATAAAATAGACTTCTTATGTCAATTTTGACTTGATTTTGTCAAGATCTTTTATGTATACATATAAAGTATATATGTATAAATATGAATATACATGTGTATTTGTGTACGTGTGTGTATATATATATACACATATATACATACATATCTAAAAATTGTGTGAAATTTTTATCCCACTAAAGACACCACATTTATTTTACCAACATTTCAATGGAAGTATGTATCAAGCCGGGCGCAGTGGCTCACGCCTGTAATCCCAGCACTTTGGGAGGCTGAGGTGGGTGGATCATGAGGTCAGGAGTTCAATACCAACCTGGCCAAGATGGTGAAACCCTGTCTCTACTAAAAATACAAAAAAATTAGCTGGGCGTGGTGGCGGGCGCCTCCAATCCCAGCTATTCAGGAGGCTGAGAATTGCTTGAACCCAAGAGGCAGAGGTTGCAGTGAGCCAAGATCACTCCACTGCATTCCAGCCTGGGTGACAGAGTGAGACTCAATCTCAAAAAAAAAAAAAAAAAAAAAGAGAAAGTATGTATCAGATTCAAAAATGGGAGCTTGGATTGCCTCATGTACAGGTTGGGGGCTGGCTGCTGAAGTATTTGGCTCTTATAATACAGTTATAATGAACATATGTGAACAGGTGTTTGTATGGACATATGTTGTCATTTCTATTGAATGCCGAAAAGTGGAATTGCTGGAAACAAGGATGCTACCATAATTACTCAGCATATATTTTTATAGAGTCTTCTGGTGGATTTGAGCAAGATGGCCAGGTAGACTTGGCCAGGTAGACTCAGCCAGGTGGAACAGCTGCCACAGAGGGCTGGGGATGACTGGTGCACTCCTAACAGATCTTTAGAGGGGAAGGCACTGAGAGTGGATGGAGGAAAGACATAGAAGCTAGTCTGAAGTGGGAGGAAGCTGGGAATTCTGCACGGTGCTACCAAAGATAGGGACTCATTCTGGGCTCCCAATGACTCTGGGGCAGCCAATGACTTGAACTGCCAAGGAGCAACCCACTCTCCCCATAGACCTCTGGAATCCTGGCAGGAAGAGACCCCTCTACAACTATAGACACTTGAGTTGGCAGATAAAGCTGCTTAGAGAAATGGTAGGGGCAGAACTCCAGCCAGTGCAGAGCCCAGAGGGTTTCGTGTGGGAGCATCTGTAGTGCAGCATGGCCAGGGATGCCCATTCCTCACAGGCTCAACTTGTTTCCATAGAAGACTTTAGCACTGTGAGAGCTGTCAAACCTAAATTCTGCCGAGCAGTCTTGCCCATTAGACAGAACCAGTCTGGCCTGAGCATCCTTTGTTGTACTGGCTTCTACTGAGGCCCCAGCTTGTTAATGCCTGCTTGCAGGGCAGCCTTGGGTGTCCAGGGTTTCTGCATCATAGCTCCTGCACTGGTGGACTGTGCCTGACTGGCAGAGAGCTCCAGTGGGACGGCCCCACAGCCATGCACCAGCCCGCCAGATCACTCCCCCTAGTACAGCTTTCTCCAGGCCCACCGCAATCCTCCACATCCCTTTGCCAGTGTGTGCATGCATGGGTTTTACCTTCCCTGTCCCACCAGCACACATGTGTGTGTGTACCCTGCCCTAGCTCTGCTGCTACCTGAAGTGCACCCCATTCCCCTGTCCCACCATTGCGTCAAGGCCTTGGTGGGCAGAGAGCATCCCAGGCCTGCTCCAGCCAACAAGCTGCCATTGTGGTAACACCGTGCCTGAGTGAAACTAGGCACCGAGAACAGTGGGCCCTTCTCCACCCTGAGCAATCACAGAAGGTGCACACAGAACTGCGTCTGCAAGTGCCCCAACACCCTGTTAACATCACCTCCAGTGTGAGCATTCACACAGTAGACAATGGGAGTTCCTCGCCATCCCAGAGCCATGCTGCCTTTGCTGCTGCTGTGAATGCCCATGGGGAGACAAGGCCCTTGAACCCGTTAGCACCCTGCTGCAGGTCATGAGTATGCATTTTGCTGCCCTGCCACTACTGCTGGCACATATGAACAAGAGTGAATTTTACTGCCACCACCCTATGAAATGCTTTGGCTGGCATCACCTATCAGCGTGTAGTGACCAGCAGTCCAGAAGCACATTGGCTCCTCCTAGTGCAGCAGGCTTCTAAACTCAAGGAGCCAGAGAAATTAGGGCATGATACAAGTCTCCAAGGTTTAGAACACATAAACCAAGAGTTGGGAGCTGAGTTTTGGCCCCCTAGTCTTCCAGAAATGTAACCAGCAGACTGAATCCATTTTATACAATTAAACCCTCAAAGTCATCAAAAAAGATAAAAGAAAAAAAATCCAAAGAATAGCAACTTCAAAGATTAAAGGAACATCAGCCCGCAAAGATGAGAAAGAACCAGCACAAGAACTCTGACAACTTAAAAAGCCAGAGTGCCTTCTTTCCTATAAACAACTGCACTAACCCTCCAGCAAGGGTTCTGAACTGAGCTGAGATAGCTGAAATGACAGAAATAGAACTCAAAATGTGGATAGAAATGGAGATATCAATGTGCAGCAGTATGTTAAAACACAATACAAAGAAGCTAAGAATCACAATAAAACAATACAAGAGCTGACAGACAAAATACACAGTATAGAAAAGAATGTAACCACCCTGAGTGCTGAAAAACATTCTACACGAATTTCATAATGCAGTCATAAATTTTAACAGCAGAATAGACCAAGATGAGGAGGAGAGAATCTCAGAGCTTAAAGACAGGCTTTCTGAAATAAGACACTCAGACAAGAATGGAGGAAAAAAATGAAATGGAACAAACAAAACCTCTGACAAATATAGGATTATGTAAAGAGATCAAATGTACTACTCATTGGTGCCCCTGAAAGAGATTGAGAGAATGGAAGCAACTTGGAAAACATATTTCAAGATGTCATCCATTCCCCAACCTGGCTAGAGACGCTGACATTCAAATTCAGTAAAGGCAGCGAATGCCAGTAAGATACTTCATTAGAAGATCATTCCCAACACACATAATCTTCAGATTCCCCAAAGTCAAAATGAAAGAAAAAATGTTAAATCTAGCTAGAAAGTTCAGTTCACCTACAAAGAGAAGTCCATCAGACTAACAACACACCTCTCAGTAGAAACTCTACAAAAGCCCAAAGAAATTAGGGGGAAAAAAATTCAATATTCCTAAATAAAAGACATTCTAATCAATAATTTTATATCTGGCCAAACTAAGCTTCATAAGCAAAGGAGAAATAAGATCCTTTCACAAAAGCAAATGCTGAGGGAATTCTTTACCGTGAGATCTGCCTTACAAGAGCTCCTGAAAGAAGTACCAACTATGGAAAGGAGAAATCATTACAGTCACTACAAAACCACACTTAAATACATAGAATGCTAACAGTATGAAGCAACCACACAAACAAGTCTGCATAATAACCAGCTAACATCTTGATGACAGGATCAAATCCACAAATATCAATGCTAACCTTGAATGCAAATAGACTAAATGCCCTAATTAAATAGCACAGAGTGGTAAACTGGATAAAGCACCAAGATCCAATGGTATGTGGTCTTCAGGAGACCCATCTCACACCCTTAGGCTCCAAACAAAGAGGTGGAAAAAACTAGCAAGCAAATGAAAACAAAAAAGCAGGGGTTGCCATCTTAATATCTGAAAAAAGAATCTAAACTCAAAAAGATAAAAAAAGACACAGGAGAGCATTACATAATAGTAAAGTGTTTAGTTCAACAAGAAGACTTAACTATTTTAAATATATATGCACCCAACGTAGGAGTACCTAGATTCATAAAAAAAGTTCCTAGCAACCTACAAAGAGACAGACTCCCACACAATAATAGTGGGAGACTTTAACAGCCCACTGATAATATTAGATAGATCATTGAGACAGAAAATTAACAAAGATATTCAGGACCTGAACTCAGCACGGGATCAAATGAACCTGACAGAACTTCCATCCAAAAACAGTAGAATATACATTCTTCTCATCTGCACATCATATGTACTCTAAAATTGACTACACAATTGGACATAAAATAATCCTCAGCAAATGCAAAAGAACCAAAATCACACCAAACCCTCTCTCAGACCACAGTGCAATAAAAATAGAATTCAAGGCTAAGAAAATCACTAAAAACTATACAATGACATGAAAATGAAACAACCTGCTCCTGAATGATTTTAGAGTAAAGAAATTAAAGCAGAAATCAAGAAGTTCTATGAAATTAGTGAGAACAAAGATTCAACATAATAGAATATCTAGGACAAAGCTAAGACAGTATTAAGAGGGAAATATATAGCACTAAGTGCTCACATCAAAATTTATAAAAATCTCAATTTAAAAACCTAACATCACAACTAAAAGAACTGTTAAACAAACAGCAAAGAAACCCCAAAGCTAGCAGAAGACAAAAAATAACCAAAATAAAATCGGAAAGACATTGAGATACAAAAACCATTCAAAAAATCAACAAATGCAGGCAGGAGTTTAAAAAAATAATAATAAAATAGACCTCTAGATAAACTAAAAGGAGAAAAGAGAGAAGATCCAAAAAACACAACTAGAAAATACAAAGGGGATATTACCACTAACCCCACAGAAATACAAATAACCATCAGATAATATTATGAACACCTCTATGTACACAAACTAAAAAATCTAGAATACATAAATTCCTGATTACATGTATTCTCCCAAGTCTGAAGCAGAGAAATTAAAGCCCTGAACAGAGCAATGATGAACACTGAAATCGAACCAGCCATAGCCTACCAACCAAAACAACCCAGTACCAGATGGATTCACAGAAGAATTCTAGCAAATGTACAAAGAAGAGCTGGTACTATTCTCACTGAAACTATTTTAAAAAGTCTAAGGAGGAGGAATTCCTCTCTAACTCATTCTTTGAAGCCAACATCATCCTAATACCAAAACCTGGCAGAGACATAACAACAACAACAAAAAACACTTCAGGTCAATATCGTTGATGAACATTGATGCAAATATCCTCAATGAGAGTACTGGCAAACTGAATCTAGCAGCACATCAAAAAGCTTATCCACCATGATCAAGTAAGCTTTGTATCTGGGATGCAAGGTTAGTTTAACATATGCAAATCAATGAATGTGATTTGTCACATAAACAGAACTAAAGGCAAAAACTCAACAGGTGCAGAAATGCTTCTGATAAAATTCAATACCTCTTCATGTTAAACTCTCAATGAGTTAGGATTTGAAGAAATATACCTCAAAATAATAAAAATCATCTATGAAAAACCCACAGCCAACATAATACTTAATAGGGAAAAACTGGAAGCATTCCCTTTAAAAACTGACACAAAACAAGGATGACCTCTCTCACTAATCCTATTCATCATAGTATTGGAAGTCCTGGCCAGTGTAACCAGGCAAGAGAAAGAAATAAAGGGCATGCAAATAAAAAGAGAGAAAGTCAAACTATCCCTGTTTGCAGGTGACATGATTCGATATCTAGAAAACTCCATAGTCTCAGTCCCAAAGCATATTAAGCTGATAAGAGGAACTTCAGCAAAGTCTCAGGGTACAAAATCAATGCACAAAAATTACTAGCATTCCTATACACCAACAAGAGTCAAGCCGAGGGCCAAATCAGAAATGCAATTCAATTCACAACTGCCACAGAAAAATAAAATAGCAAGGAATACAGAAAACCAAGGAGATGAAAGACCTCTACAAAGAGAACTACAAAACACTTGTTGAAGAAATCAGAGACAACACAAACAAATGGAAAAACATTCCATTCTCATGTATAGAAAATGTTCATACAGCCCAAAGCAATTTATAGGTTTAATTTTATTCCTATTAAACTGTCAATGAAATTTTTCACAGAACTAGAAAAAATGATTTTAAAATTTATATGGAACCAGAAAACATTCTGAATAGCCGAGGAAATCCTAAACAAAAAGAACAAAGCTGAAGGCATCACGCTACTTGACTTCAAACTGTACTACAGGGCTACAACAACCAAAATAGCATGGGACTGGTATGAAAACAGACATAGAGCAATGGGACAGAATAGAGACCCCAAAATTAAGGCCACACATCTACAACTATCTCATCTTCTAGAAAGCTGATGAAACCAAGCAATCGGTAAACACTCTCTATTCAATAATTGGTGCTGGAATAACTAGCTAGTTATATGCGGAAGAGTGAAATTGGATCCCATTCTTACACTATATACAAAAATTAACTAAAGATGAATTGAAGACTTAAATGTAAAACTTAAAACTATAACAGCCCTGGAAGACAACCTAAGCATTACCATTCTGGATATAGAAATGGGCAAAGATTTTATGACAACGATGTCAAAAGCAATTGCAACAAAAGCAAAAACTGACAAATGGGATCTAATTAAACTAAAGAGCTTCTGCACAGCCAAAGAAACTATCCACAGAGTAAACAGACAACCTACAGAATGGGACAAAATTATTTCAAACTATGCATCTGACATTCAGCATCTATAAGAAACAAACAAATTTACAATAGAAAAACAAACAATCCCATTAAAAAGTGGTCAAAGGACATGAAGAGACACTTTTCAAAACAAGACAAACATGTTGCCAACAAGCATGTGAAAGAAAGATCATCACTGATTATTAGAGAAATTCAAATCAAAACCACAACGAGACATTATCTCACACCTGTCAGAGTGGCTATTATTAAATGTCAAAAAATAACAGATGCAGGTAAAGTTGCAAAGACAAAGGAATGGTTATACACTTTTGGTGGGAGTGTAAATTACTTCATTGTGAAAAACACTGGCCATTCCTGAAAGACCTAACAACAGAACTAATAGTTGACCCAGCAATTCCATTACTGAGTATATACCCAAAAGAATAAAAACCATTCTGTTATAAAGTCATATACACGTGTATATTTATTGCAGAACTATTCACAGTAGCAATGACATGGAATGAACCTAAATCCCTATCAATGGTAGACTAGATAAAGAGCATAGGGTACATGTACACCTTCGAGTACTATGCAGCTATTAAAAAGAATGAGATTATGTCCTTTGCAGAAACATGGATGGAGCTGGAGGCTATTATCCTTAGAAGACTAACAGAGGAATAGAATAGAAGACTAACGGAGGAATAGAAAACCAAATACCATGTGTTGTCACCTATAAGTGGGTGCTAAATGATGAGAACACATGGACTCATAGAGGGGAACAACAGCCACTGGGGCCTACTGGAGGGTTGAGGGTGAAGGTGAAGGTGGAAGAAGATCAGGAAAAATAACTAATGGGTACTTGGCTTAATACCTGGGTGATGAAATAATATGTACAACAAACTCCCATGATATGAGCTCACCTATATAACAAAACTGCACACATACCCCTGAACTTAAAATAAAAGTTAAAAAAAAAATGATAAAGAAGTCCCAATGAACATATGTTCTGTAATGTATTTTGCCAAGTCTAGCAGAGTTTCAGATTCAATAGTCAGATCAGATAGCTTTTGAAATAATGTATTGAAAAACAGAAACAAAATAGAAAATCCTGAAATAATATTCACGACCTTAAGAAGAAAAAAAATCATATCTAAAAAAGAAAAAAACTCAAACTTTTTACCATAACAATTGCGCACCTTAATAGAAACCATGCTTTAATTGTTTGGTGCATGGGTATATTTCTTATAAATATTTGATTCCTTGTTATTTTCGTAGGAAATCTTATGAAACCATATGCATTTGTAAATAATTCAGAATTGCATTAGATAGAACAAAAATATAGAACTGTCACACTTAGTTTATTTTTATCAGGAAGAATAGAAATCCACTTAAATTATTTTAATAAATAATAAATGCCACATATGTTGGTAAAGGAAAGAGCAATTTTGTAGGATTGCAAAATCAATTGTATGACTGCATAACTGGAGATGAAAAGCAATTTAGGAACCGAGAGTGCCCAATCTTTTGGGATAATAATTGTCATATTTATCTCTTGGTGGCCTGTATTAAACATCTTTCATTCTGGCAATTCCTTTTCTCTTGTCTTTGCTTCTCCTGTACTTGTTACTACCAATAATTACTTCAGTCTTTACACTGTCCAACTTTTTTCTCTATATATTGTTTTCATAATACCTTTATATTTATCACTTCTGCTTACTCATAACTCGACTTCTCTATGAGTCACTTTCAGCCTTTCTTATTGCTAGCAACTGAAAGATTCTTTCTCCATATTTAGTAGTTTGGCTACCTAGTTCATCAACTCTCATCTGATACAAATTTTTATGTCAGGCAACATTATAAGACATTAAAGACAGTAGAGATTGACTGCCTTTGAGCCAGGTGTTCCAGTCATAGGTTGAGTGTGGCCAGTAGAATGGTTAACAGGTTCCAGTGTTTAACAACCAAGAGTTTTATCCTTGAAAGGAGGCTGAGTGTAGAATAAGAATTATTTCCTCAGAAGGGGGTGTGTTATGGGTAGGAACCAACTTAAGAAATATTGTTCAAATATTAAAAACAAAAATTATATGATCATCTCAGTAGATGCAGAAAAAGCATTTACAAATCCAGCATCCATTTATGATTAAAACCCTCAGCAAAATCAGAAGGGACATATCTTCAGGTAAAAAAAAAAAACAGTCCATGTGTGACAAACCCATAGTCAACATTATAATGCATGGGAAAAAGTTGAAAGCATTCCCCATGGAACAGGAACAAGACAAGGATGCCCACTTTTACCACTTCTATTTGACATATTACTGGAAGTCCCAGCCAGAGCAATCAGACAAGAAAAAGAAATAAAGGGCCTTCAAATCGGTGAAGAGGAAATCAAACCGTCATTGTTAGTTGATGATATAATCCTATCTGCAGAAAACCCTAAGGACTCATTAAAAAAGCTCCTAGGTCTGATTAATGAATTCAGTAATTTCAGGATACAAAACCTGTATACACAAATCAGTAGCTCTGCTATACACCAACAGTGACCAAACTGAGAATCAAACCAAGAATCTATCCCCTTTTACAATAGCTGAAAAAAAAATTAAAATACTTAAGAATATACCTCATCAAGGAAGTAAAAGACCTCTACAAAGAAAACTACAAAAATGCTACTGAAAGAAATCATAGATGATGCAAACAACTGGAAACACATCCCATGTCCATGAATTGGTAGAATCAATATTGTGAAAATTACCATCCTGCCAAAAGCAATATACAAATTCAATGCAATTCCCATCAAAATGCCATCATCATTCTTTACAGAACTAGAAAAAACAATCTAAAAATTCATATGGAATCAAAATGTGCCCACTTAGCCAAAGCAAGACTAGGCAAAAAGGACAAATCTGGAAGCATCACATTCCAGATGTCAAATTGTACTACAAAGCTGTAGTTATCAAAACAGCATGGTACTGGTGTAAAAATAAGCACTTAGACCAAGGAAACAGAATAGAGAACCCAGAAATAAAGCCCAATATTTACAGCCAACTGATCTTTAACAAAGCAAACAAAAACATAAAGCGGGAGAAGGACACCCTGTTAAACAAATGGTGCTGAGATAATAGACAAGTCACATTTAGAAGAATGAAATTGGATCCTCATTCCTCACATTATACAAAAATCAACTCAAGATGGATTAGACTTAAATCTAAGACCTGAAACCACAAAAATTCTAGAAGATAACATCAGAAAAGTGCTTCTAGACATTGACTTAGGCAGAGTTCATTGCCAAGAACCAAAAGCAAATGCAATAGAAACAAAGATAAATAGATGAGACTTAATTAAAAAGCTTCTTCCCAGCAAAAAAAAAAAAAAAAAAAAAAATCAGCAAGATTAACAGACAACCCACAGAGTGGGAGAAAATGTATTCAAACTCTGTATGCAACAAAGAACTAGTATCCAGAATCTACAAGGAACTCAAACAAATCAACAAGACAAAAAACAAACAATCCCATCAAAAGTGGGCTAAGAACATGAATAGACAGTTCTCGAAAGAAGGAAGGTATACAAATGGCCAAGAAACATCAAAAAAATGCTTAGCGTCACTAGTGATCAGGGAAATGTAAATCAAAACTGCAATGAAATCCCACTTTACTCCCGCAGCAATAGCCACAATTAAAAAGAAAAAAAATTGTAGATGTTGGTGTGGTTTTGGTGAAAAGTGAACACTTTTTTCACTGCTGGTGAAACTAGTACAACCACTATGGAAAACAGTATGGAAATCCCTTAAAGAACTAAAAATAGATCTACCATTTGATCCAGCAATCCCAGAGAAAAAGAAGTCATTCCATGAAAAAGACACTTGCACCCGCATGTTTATAGCAGCACAATTTGCAACTGCAAAAATATGGAACCAGCCCAAATGTCCATCAATCAACAAGCAGATAAAGAAAATGTGGAATATATATACCATGGAATACTACTCAGCTATAAAAAGGAAAGAAAGAATGCCATTCACAGAAACTTGGATGGAGTTGGAGACCATCATTCTAAGTGAAGTAACTCAGGAATGGAAAACCAAACATTGTGTGTTCTGACTTGTAAAAGTGGGAGCTCAAGCTATGAGGATGCAAAGGCATAAGAATGATACAATGGACTTTGGGGACTCAGGACTTTGGGGACTCAGGGGGAAGGGTGGGAAAGAGGTGAGGGATAAAAGACTACACATTGGGTACACTGTATACTTCTTGGGTGCTGGATGCACCAAAATCTCCAAAATCACCACAGAAGAACTTATCCACGTAACCAAACACCACCTGTTCCCCCAAAACTATTGAAATATATATATTTCAGAGCTGTCTTCAGCCTTCACATTTTCTCTTCAGTGTGTTTTATTCTGTAAGACTGGCTTTCTCTATAAATTGAAGAAAATATCCACCAATAGCTCTTATATTCGTATGTCCTTCTGACTAGAAAGAAAAAGGCTCTTTACTGATACCTCCAGTTTGAAAAATCTCAAAAAAGGCTGGTTGCCTCAGTTCCATTTATGTGCCCATTCCTTGACTATGAATGATGCCTGTGGTAGTGGTAGTAGGGTCACATAAAAGAAAGGCAATTTCCATTCTGTCTATATAGCTAAAGTGGAGGGATGAGAAAGTTCCTCAAAAGAAATGTGGAAAAACAAGGTAAACTATCAATATAATCTAAGAGTACTGTAATAACTGAAGTTATGTATTAACATTTGTTCTTCTTATCCTGATCATTTGCACATTCATAACATGTTTATACACTAGTATGGATAGAAAATTTAACTTTTCTACCATAAAGACACATGAATGTGTATGTTCATTGCAGAACTATTCACAATAGTGAAGACATGGAATCAACCTAAATGCTCATCAATGATAGAACGGATCAAGAGCATGGGGGTACATATACACCATGAAATATTATGTAGCCATGAAAAGGGATGAGATCATGTCCTTCACAGGAACATGGATGGAACTGCAGGTCATTATCCTTACCAAACTAATGTAGGAATGGAAAACCAAATACTACATGTTCTCACAAGTGGGAGCTAAAAGATGAGAACACATGGACTCATAGAAGGGAACAACAGACACTGGGGCCTACAAGAGGATGAAGGGTGGGAGAAGGTGAAGAATTAGAATAATTAATGGGTACTAGGCTTAATACCTGTGTGATGAAATGAATGATTTGTAGAATACACCTTCATGACATGAGTTTACCTATATAATAAACCTGCACATGTACCCCTGAATGCAAAATGAAAAGTTAAAAAAATAATAATTAATATCTTTACAAAATTGAGTCTTAGTATGCATGAGCATGAAGTATGCCTTCATTCATTTAGACCTTTGGGTTTTTTTCACACATACAGTCAGTTTTTAACTAGATGTGTATACATGTTTTGTGTATCCATTTATCCACTGATGGACACGTGAGTTGTTTCCACATTTTGGCCACTGTGAATAATACTTTTAACGACATGGGTATACAAACATCTCTTCAAGTCATTGTTTTCAATTATTTGGGTATACACCCAAATGAGGATTTGCTGGATTTTATGGCAATTTTATGTTTGATTTTTTAGGGGCCACCATATTATTTTACTTACCTGTTACAATATTTTCCATTTCCACCAACTATGTGGAAGAATTCCAATTTCTCTACATCCTTCCAAACTCTTGTTATTTTGTGTTTTTGATAGTAGCTATGCTAATAGGTATGAAGTCATATCTCATTGTGGTTTTGAATTGCATTTATCCAACAATTACTGACGTCAAGTACTTTTTATGATTATTGACAATTTCTATATTTTCAAGTGCTTTGCATATATCTTTTTTTTTTTTTTTTTTTGAGATGGAGTCTCGCTCTGTTACCCAGGCCAGAGTGCAGTGGCATGATCTTGGCTCACTGCAACCTACACCTCCCAGATTCAAGCAATTCTCCTGCCTCAGCCTCCCGAGTAGCTGGGACCACAGGTGCATGCCACCATGCCCAGCTAATTTTTTGTATTTTAGTAGAGACGAAGTTTCACTGTGTTGCCCAGGCTGGTCTCGAACTCCTGAGCTCAGGAAATCCACCCACCTCGGCCTCCCAAAGTGCTAGGATTACAGGCGTGAGCCCACTGCACCCGGCCTGCATATATCTTAATTAGGCTGTTTTCAGGATTTCCTTGTTGTTGTTGGGTTGTACGTGTTCTCCATATATTCTGTATATAAACATCTTACCAGATATATAACTTGTAGATGTTATGTCTTATTAGGTGTGTTGTCTTTTCCTACTGCTGATTGTGTTCTGCCTTAGTGGCACCACCCTAGTTGATTATCTCTGTGAGGACTCCATCCCTGCAGCAGGCTTCTGCCTACCAGGCTTTTCCATACATCTTTTGAAATCTAAGCAAAGGTTGCCAAGCCTCCTTCATTCTTGCACTCTGCACACTTGAAGGCTTAACACGATGTGGAAGCCACTAAAGCTTATAGCTTGTGTGCTCCAGAGTTGCGGCATGAAATGTACCTGGAGCCCTTTGAGCCGAGGCTACAGCCAGAGCATCCATGATGGCAAGGAGCAGACTCCTGGCATGGGACAAGGCAGTGGCACCCCAGGCCTGCCCCCCAAGACATTCAATCCTTCTGGGCCTCTGGGCCTATAATAGGAGGGGCTACCTGGAAGATCTCTGAAATGCCTTGGAGACTTTTCACTGTCCTGGCTACCAGCACCGGGCTCTTTTTTCAATCATACAAATCTTTCTAACAAATGATTGCTCCACAGTGTGTTTGGATTCTTCCCCTGTAAAAGGTTTTCCTTTCTTTGCCACATGGCTAGGCTGCAAATTTTACAAACTTTAATGCTCTGCTTCCCATTTAAATATAAGTTCCAATTGTAGGTCATTTCTTTGCATTCATATCTGATATAGGCTGTTAGAAGAAGCCAGGCTAATTCTTAAAATGCTGTGCAGCTTACATATTTCTTCCGCCAGATACTCTAAATTATCAGTCTTTTTTTTTTTTTTTTGAGACAGAGTCTTGCTCTGTTGCCCAGGCTGGAGTGCAGTGGCATGATCTCAGCTCACTGCAACCTCTGCCTCCCACATTCAAGTGATTCTCCTGCCTCAGCCTCCTGAGTAGCTGGGATTACAGGCATGTGCCACCATGCCTGGCTAAATTTGTATTTTTAGGACTAAATTTGTATTTCTAGTAGAGACGGAGTTTCACCATGTTGGTCAGTATGGTCTCAAACTCCTGACCTCATCACCTGCCCTCCTTGGCCTCCCAAAGTGCAGGGATTACAGGTATGAGCCACTGCGCCCACCAGTTATCACTCTTAAGTACAAACTTCTGAAAATTACTAGGACATAAACATAATGCAGCCAAGTTCTTTGCTAAGGCATAACACTAGCGACCTTTGTTCCAATTCCCAAAAAGTTTATCATTTTCATTGGAGATCTCATCAGTCTGGATTTCACTGTCCATATCATTGTTACTGAAAAGAAGGTCTCGATCCAGACCCCAAGAGAAGATGCTTGGATCTCATGCTGGAATAAATTCAAGGTGACTCTCAAAGTATAGTGAAAAGAGATGGTTTATTAAAAGCTACTCCATTACAGAGTAGGGCATCCTTAGAAAGTGGAGAAATGCATCCTCTCTCTATATATATGGGTATTGCTTAATGAAAAAGCTAAGCAAAGGTATGCCTATGTGTAGGTGGGGTGACAGCGTGACAAAATTTATTATAGTATTGATTTAAGGAAAACTATCCTCAACAATTTAGCATGCAAGTAAAACAAAGCATAACTATAGTTACCTTGAAAACATATGTTATTATGGGTATTGGGACCTCTGGACTTTCTCCTGTTGTAGGAGTGTGTCCTTGTAGGTATTTTCAGGCTGTATCCTCAACCATAAATATTCTAAGACCACGGGTCATGACTGAAAAGAAATGTGCCTTGCTAGTTTTGAGATGAAGTTGATTTTAAAATGGTGTCACTCTGGTTCTCCTAGGCTCCTGCTTCCCTCACATCACTATCAGGGTTTTGCTCACAACAATTTAACCAGTGTCTAAGAACTTTCAAATTTTCTTTCATCTTTCTATCTTCTTCTGAGCCCTCCAAACTTTTCCAACCTCTACCCACTACCCAGTTCCAAAGCTACATCCATACTTTCAGATATCTTTATAGCAATACCCCACTCCTTGGTATCTATTTTCCATGTTAGACCATTCTTGCTTGTTACAAAGAACTATCTGAGACTAGGTAATTTGTAAAGATAAAAGGTTTAATTGGCTCATGGCTCTGCAGACTATACAGAAAGTATAGCACTGGGGATGTGCTCAGCTTCTAGTGAGGCCTCAGGAAGCTTATGATCATGGCAGAAGGCAAAGGGGGACCCAGTATCATATTACATGCAAGAGTAGAAGCAAGAGAGAGAAGCGGGTGGTACCATATACTTTTAAACAAATAGAGATCATGAGAACTCACTGACTATTGTCAGGACAGCCCCAAGCCATGAGAGATCCACCCCCATGACCGAAACACCTCCCACCAGGCCCCACTCTCAACATTGGAGATTACACTTCAACATGAGATTTGGGTGGGGAGAAATATCTAAACTATATCAACTGGTTTCTGGCATTCTTAAAAAACTATTTTGGCCTACATATTGTTCTCTTGATGCTTCCATGGGAAAGTTAAGTCCTGGAGCTTCCTAGCCCAACATCTTGCTGAAGTCATGCTCCAAAGAGATCATCTTTTCTCTATGGTTCCATAGTAATACATTTGTCATAGATTTAAATATCCACAATATGTGGAGTTGTTTCTGGACTCAACAATTTACTATTGGTCTATTTGTCTGTCCTTGTTACAATGTTATATGCGTCAGTTTTATAACTACTCTTTTTTTCTTTTTTTTTTCCTCCCGAGACAGAGTTTTGTTCTTTCACCCAGGCTGGAGTGCAGCGGCACAATCTTGGCTCACTGCAACTTCCACCTTCCGATTTCAAGTGATTCTCCTGCCTCAGCCTCCTGAGTAGCTGGGATTACAGGCGCCTGCCACCATGCCCAGCTAATTTTTGTATTTTTAGTAGAGATGGGGTTTCACCATGTTGGCCATGGGCTCAAATTCCTGACCTCATGATCCGCCCACCTCAGCCTCCCAAAGTGCTGAGATTACAGGTGTGAGCCACCGTGCCTGGCCATAACTAGTCTTAATATGTCATAGCATAGGTTTGCCAACTTCTGATTTTTTTTTTTTTTTGTGGTTGTCCCCTTCCTTCTTTCCTTCTTCTCTATCTCTAGACTTACTTAGCTATTTCTGGTGCTTTGAATTTCAATATTAGGTTAAGAATCCGTTTTTCAATTTCCACTAAAAAGCGTTAGAATTTTGATTGGTATCATATTGAATCTATTTGTTAATTTGAGAAAGATACTGAATTTTCCATTCCTTGAACACAGTATATTTCCTCATTTATGTATAACTTTTAAATTTCTCTCCGCATTGTGTTTAAAATGTTAGTGTACATCTTCTTCTTTTTTTTTTTTTGAGACGGAGTCTTGCTCTGTCACCCAGGCTGGAGTGCAGTGGTGCAATCTCGGCTCACTGCAAGCTCCGCCTCCCGGGTTCATGCCATTCTCCTGCCTCAGCCTCTCCGAGTAGCTGGGACTACAGGCGCCCGCCACCACGCCCGGCTAATTTTTTGTATTTTTAGTAGAGACGGGGTTTCACCGTGGTCTCGATCTCCTGACCTCGTGATCCGCCCGCCTCGGCCTCCCAAAGTGCTGGGATTACAAGCGTGAGCCACCGCGCCCCGCCTACATCTTCTTCTTATATGTCATCCTTGGAATTTTATGTTTTTTGGTCACATTGAAAATTGTACATTTTGAAGATTTGTTGCTTATTAAAAATCATTTTTGATCAGTTAATCTGCATCCACTGACCTTAATAAATTCTCATTCACTCAATAATTTGATTATTTTTATTTTGAACATACACAGAAATGTGTTTGTGACTAATAAGTTTTATTTCAATTCTTTATTTTTTTTTTGTTATTATTATTATTTTTTTCTTGTCCTGATTTCATAGTCCGTTAGGGCTGGTATATTTTTGGTTTGTCCTCATTTCTGATGTATAGGCTCTTAAAACTTTCAAACTGATTATCTGGTATGTTGATCAAGTTGAGTTACCAGATAAAATGCAGGAGAGCCAATTAAATATGGAAGTCAGATAAACATTAAAGAATTTCAAGTTAAAGTATGTCCTAAGTATTGCATGGTACATGCTTACACTAAAAAATAATTGCTATTTAGCTGAAGTTCAAATTTATCGAGGCATGCTGGACTTTTATTTGCTGATTGTAGCAATCTTATTACCAAGATTCATCCTATTTTCTCAGCCTTAACTGCAGTATTTTTTTCTCTCCAACTCTGTGAGATTGCTAAGAGCTATATTTGGCATCCCAACCCTTTGCTTGTAGCTTTCTCTTTTTTTTCTCTCAACTTGTTCTTAGCCTCTTAGCCTCCTGTCAATTATGGAATGGAAAATGTATTGGGGACAAATTGCTACAGAATATTGGGCTGACTTCAGTGTGCTTCCCTTTCCTGTGAGATCTTGGTCTTGAAATCCTTGGAAAACTTGGTAACTCTGTGACACTATTAAGTATATGTTGTCTACATTGAGTAATGCTTCTCTAGTTATTAACACTGGAAGAATTAGTCTAAAACAGTCTACATTAATATTACTGAATAAAGGAATCTTTTTCTTAAAACATTATTTGAATATTCAAGTAAAACCATTTGAGGTAGAATTTCATTTTTGCTCAGTTTCTCTAGTAGGTGCACGATAATTCAAACTATGTTTTATTTTCAGTCAGTTTTATATATGACATTTTAAGAGAAGTATATCTCAGTTGACTGAATTTTCAATTTATTGCTGAAAATATATCACAATTTCTTACTGTCTTTAAATATCTGCTCTATTTGTACTTATGTGCCTTTTTATGTTCCTAATATTTTTTGATATGCCCTTTCTCTTATTTTTCTTCATCAGTTTGACCAGTGTTTTCCATATTATTAAACTTTTAAAAGTACTAACTCTTGACTTTGTGGATTCTTATTCTATGAAGCATTTATTTTCTGTGTGATAGATTCTTGATATTCTCATTATTTTCTCTTTTATTCTACTTTCTTTACATTTATTTTCTTATTATTTTCAAACTTCTGAAGTTAGGTATATATTTTAGTCTTTGTTATTTTTTAATAGTTATCATTAAGGTTATAAATGTTGCTAAAAGTAACATTTTGCTGCTGCATCTTGAAAAGTTTTATAAGTAATATTTTTATTATCTTTCTTTTCTCCATAGTTTTAAAATTTCATTATGACTAATTTTTTGACCAACAAATTATTGTGTGTTTTAAAATTTCTGTACACATGACTTTTTAGGGAATGTGCTTAATTGATTATCTCTTAATTGTAGTGTGGTAGCAAATATGTTATTTATGATCTTTTGGTTGAAATTTGTTTACATCATAATCTAAAATGTGAATTTTTTAAATTGTCTTCCTTGTATGTTTGAGGATAATGTATCTTCTCTAATATTTTGGTACAGAATGCTACATAAAGTAATTATATTATAATTGTTAAATATATTTATATAATTTTCTCTACATACACAGCCTTTTAGATAACTTGATCTACCGATAATGTAGAATTAGTCTCCAACTATTGTGGCATGTTATTTAAATTTTTTCCTATCAACATATCAATTATGGCTTGATATATTTTGAGAACATATTAGGTGAATAAGTATATCAAATTATCTAGAGAAACAGAGCTAATAGAATGTATTTCTGTGTGCATGTGTGTTTCTACATGCACACATATAAATGAAGAGAGAGATAAAGAGAGACAGATTTATTTTAAGAAATTGGCTCATGTGATTACAGTGGTTGGCAAAACCAAAATCTGCATGAGGGGTTGCTGGCTGGAGATCTGGGGAGAAGCCAATGTTGCAGCTCCAGTCTGAAAGCCATCAGGCTGGAGAGCCAGAGAAAATCTTATATTGGTGTTCAAGTCCAAAGGTCCTGTCTTGGCAGAATTTTCTCTTGCTCACGGGAGGTTAGTCTTTTGTTCTATCCAGTTTAACTGATTAGATTAGGTCCACCCATATTAGGGAGAACAACTTTGTTTACTAAAAGTCCACCAATTTAAATGTTAATCTCATCCAAAGTTATCTTCCTGGAGACATGCAGAGATATATTTGACCAAATAACTGGGCACAATGGTTCAAACAAGTTGATACATAAAATTAACCATTATAAGAAGCTTAGAATTGTTATATTTTGGTAATTAAAATTTTATCATTATTTGCAACTCTGTTCTTTATAATGATTTTGTCTGATGTTAGCTTTCTTTTAATTAGTATTTTCTTAGTATACCTATTTCACGCTTTAACTTGTAACCCATCTGCATCTTTATACTTAAGAATTGTCTCTTGTAAAGACCTTTATAGCTATAGTCTTTACAATGCTGTCTGATTATCTCTTACTTACTTGGTGAATGTAATCTACCTATATTTTATTGCAATGGTCATTATTATTATGGGGCTTATTTCCGCCATTCTAATTTTATTTGTATTTGTTCTGCATTTTCTATATGCTTGGCTTTTTATCAATTTAGTTTTTGTCTACTTTTGTTCTTTTCCCATATTTTCCACTTATTTGGAATTTACCTTCTTCATTATTTAAGTAATTTCCGTTGAATTTTTACCAAAATAAATGTATCAGTAATTACATAATTGCACAATCACAAATCTCAATCAACCTAAAAAATGCAGAAAACATGAAAACAAGCAAAACAACACAGATATAAAAAAAGTAAATTTATCTTGCCTCACCTTCAGAATAGTATAAAGAACTTAGAACACTTTAATCCAAAACATTTTGCATCCTGATTCATATACTGCTTTTGTCTCCTATTTTTTTTTCTCTAACATCATGCATTACAAATTATTTTTATTAATTAAAAAATTAGTTTGAGGCTGGGCACAGTGGCTCATGCCTGTAATCCCAGTACGTTGAGAGGCCGATGTGGGTGGATCACTTGAGGTCAGGTGTTTGAGACCAACCTGGCCAACATGGTGAAACCCCGTCTCTACTAAAAATACAAAAAAAAAAAAAAAAAAAAAGCTGGGTGTGGTGGTGCACAACCTGTGCAACAGAGTGAGATGCTGCCTCAAAAAAATTGTTTGAATTTACACACCTGTTTATCATTGTATTTTATCACTACTCTGCATCTCAAATTATTCATCTAACATCAGCTGTTAATCCTTAAAAAGATGATTTAGTACATTATTACCTTTTTTCTTTGTCTGAAAATAAACTTATTCCACCATTATTTTAAATGTATTGATTTGCTGGGTATATGTATCAGTTATCTACTTTTATATCACAAAACAGCATCATATATTTTATCAGATGATCATAATATGAATCATCAACTTGAGTTATGTTTAGTGAGATGGTTCTTTTGCTGATCTCATCTGAGGTTAATCATGTGGCTGTGCTCAGTTTGTGGATTAGCTTGGGCATGTTAGCCTAGGATAGGAATTGTAAATCTCAGAACTTTTGACATTTTGAGTTGTATACTTTTATGTTTTGTGGGACTTTCCTATGCATTGTAAAATGTTTACGATATTCACAGCCTCTCTCTATTACATGCCATATAACTCCCAAAATTGTGACAACCAGAAATGTCTTCACATATTGACTAGTGTCTTCTGATATTTCTGGCTGAGAGACATTTAGGATTTTATTTCTTATTGCTGCTGTAACAAATTAGCAAACAGTGACTTAAAATAACCCAAGTAGAAAGAGGCAGAGCAAGATGACAGAATAGAAGGTTCCACTGATCATCTCCACTACAACAACCAATTTAACAACTATCTACACAGAAAAAAACACCTTCATAAAAACACCAAATCAGGCGACTTCTCACAGTACCTGGTTTTATTTTCATATCACTGAAAGAGGCACTGAAGAGGTAGAAAAAAAAGTTCTGCATCCCAATGCCACCCCTTCACCACCCCCAACAGCAGCAGTGTGGTGGTAAGAAGAGCATCTCTGGGCACTAGGGAAGGAAGGGCATGGCAATTGCAAGGCACTGAAATTAGTGCTGTCCTGTTATAGCACAAAGGAAAGTCTGATCAAACTCAGCTGATGTCTGTCCATGAAGGGAGCATTTAAAGCAGCCCAAGCCAGAAGGGAATCACTAATACCAGCAGTTGGAAGGTGAGTTCCTTCAAATCTCGCCACCAAGGGCTAAACTACTCTGGGTCTGTAAGAAAACTTGAAAGGCAATCTAGGCCATAAGGACTGCCACTCTTAGGTGATTCCTAGTGCTGAACTGGGCCGAGAGACAGTGGACTAGGAGAGCAGGTGACTTACTGAGACTTCAGCCCAGCTGGGCCAGCTAAGGGGGTGCTGGCATCATCTCTCTCCTAACCCCAGGTTGTACAGCTCATGGGTCCAAAAGAGGCCTCTTCCTTTTGCTTCAGGTGAGGAGAAGGAAGAGTGGGGAGGACTTTGTCTTGCATCTTGGATACTGGCTCAGCCCCAGCATGATAGGGCACCAGCATGGGTTCGGGGGACCCCATTCCAGGCACTAGCTCCTGGATGACTTTTCTAGATACACTGTGAAATAAAAGAAAATGTGTTGACTTTAAGGGAAAGAGTCCTGGCAGCATTCATCAACTGGTAAATAAAAAGCCCTTGGGCCTTGAATAACCGGCAGGGATACTCCAGTACTACCTTGATTACCTTGAGTGAGCTCTAAAACCTGCTGGCTTAAGGTGAGACTCAGCACATTACCAGCTGTGGTGGCTACAAGGCAAAACTCCTTCTGTTCAAGCAGAGGGAAAAGTAAAGGAGACTTTGTCTTGCACCTTAGGTACCAGCATGGCCACAGGAGGGTAGAGCACCAAGTGAGCACTTGAGGCCCTGATTCCAGGATTTGATACTTGAGGAGCGTATCTGCACCTGCCCTGAGCCACAGGGGAGCCCACTGTCCCAAAAGAGTAAGTTCTATGCCAGGCAGCATTTACCACAAGATGACTTAATAGCGCTTGAGATTTAAGGGAACATCAGTGGTAGTCTGACAGTATTCTCCATGGCCTGTGGTGGGGGTGGCTAGGCATTTTGTGGCTTGAGTGTCACTTCAGCTGCAGTAAAATAGAACACCGGTGGATTTCTAAAGCTTTTGACTCTAGTAGTTTCTGACTCCCAGCTGCCACCTGGACCCACTCAGGGCCTGGGATAACTTGTTGCCCTGAAGGAAAAAAGAGAGGCCTGGCTTGCTTTGCCATCTGCTCATTGTAGGTGCCCAGGTCCTTGAACAAATATATGCAGTAGTCAGGGAGGAGTTACAACAAGCCTTGAGTGAGACTCAGTATTGTGCTGGCTTCAGGTCTGAAGCAGTGTAGTCATAGTGGTGTTGACCACAGGTGTGCCAGATGTCACTCCATTGCCAGCTTTATGTCACTTAGAACAGAGAGAGAGAGACTTTGTTTGGTGGACAAGTGAAGAGAACAAGAACCTTTGCCTGGTAATCCTGAGAACCTTTCCAGATCTAGTCTAAGACTAGCGAGGTGGTATCTCCAAGAGTATGCAAGAACCATAGAGTTCCTGAGCTTGGGTTTCCCTCTAAAGCAGGTAAAGCTTAGATCACATCACCCAAGTTCTTTCAAATATCTGGAAAGCCTTTCCAAAAAGGACAGGTACAAACAAGCCCAGACAGTGAAGACTAAAATAAATACCTAACTCTGCAGCACCCAGACACCAAAGAGCTTACATCAACACTATCCAGGAAAACATGACCACACCAAATGAAATAAATAAGAGACCAATCTTGAAGAAGGAGGTATGTGACATTTCAGATAATTCAAAATAACTGTGTTGAGAAAACTGAAAGAGATTCAACATAACACAGAGAAAGAATTTAGAATTCTATCAGATAAACTTAACAAAACTTTGGGATAATTAAAAAGAATCAACCAGAAATTCTGGAGCTGAAAAATTCAACTGTCATAATGGAGAACATATCAGAGCCTTTTAATAGTGGACTCGATCAAGCAGAAGAAAGAATTAGTGAACTTTAAGAGCTATTTGAAAATGCACTCAGAGGAGACAAAAGAATAAAATACAATGAAGCATTCCTATATGATCTAGAAAATAACCTCTAAAGGGCAAATCTAAGAGTTATTTAGCCATTAAGAGAAGGTAGAGAAAGATATAGAATTCAAAAGTTTACTTTAAAAGATGATAACAGAGAAATTCCCAAACCTAGAGAAAAATCAACATCCAAATACAAGAAGGTTATAAAACACCAGACAGGTTTAACCCATGAAGACTATCCCCAGGCATTTAATAATCAAATTCTCAAATATCAAGAATTAAAAAAAAAAAAAGATCCTAGAAGCAGCAAGAGAAAAGAAACATATTACATACAGTGGAGCTCCAATATGACAGGCAGCAGACTTTTTAGTAGAAACCTTAGGTCCAGAAGAGAGTAGCATGCCATCTTTAATGTGCTGAAGCAAAAAAAATAAAAAATAAAAAACAACTTTCACCCTAGAATAGTATATGTGGCAAAAATATCCTTCAAACATAAAAGGAAAACAAAGATTTTCCTAGACAAACAAAAGCTAAGGGATTTAATCAATACCAAACCTGTCCTACAAGAAATGATAAAGGGAGTGCCTCAATCAGAAAGAAAAGGATGATAATGAGCAAAAAATAATCACCTGAAGGTACAAAACTCACTGGTAATAGTTAAGTACACATACAAAAAACACATAATATTGTAACACTGTAACTCTGGTGAGTAAACTCTCTTGTCCTAAGTACAAAGACTAAATAATAAACCAATCAAAAATAATAACTACAACTTTTCAAGACATAGTACAAGAAGATATAAATCAAAACAACAAAACATAAAAGAGGAGGAACAAAGTTAAGACGTAGAATTTTTATCGGTATTCTTTTGGCTTGTTTCTTTGTTTATGTTATAGCGTTATGTTGCTGCCAGCTTAAAATAATAGGTTATAATACAATATTTGCAAGCCTCATGGTAACTTCAAACGAAAAAACACACAATGGATGCACAAAAAATTAAAAGCAAGAAACTAAAACATATTACAAGAGAAAACCACCTTCACTAATGGAAAATATGAAAGAAAGAAAGGAAGAAAGAGAGGGAGAGAGGAAGGGAGGGAGAGGGAGAGGGCGAGGGAGGGGGAAAGGGAAGGGGGAGGGGGAGGAGAGGAGAGGAGGAGAAAGACCACAAAGCAACCTTAGAGCAAACAAACAACAACAAATGGCAGGAGTACGTCCTTACTTATCAATAGTAACATTGAATATTAATGTACTAAACTCGGCCAGGTGCAGTGGCTCACGCCTGTAATCCCAGCACTTTGAGAGGCTGAGGCGGGCGGATCACGAGGTCAGGAGATTGAGACCATCCTGGCTAACACGGTGAAACCCGGTCTCTACTAAAAATACAAAAAATTAGCTGGGCATGGTGGCGGGCGCCTGTAGTCCCAGCTACTTGGGAGGCTGAGGCAGGAGAATGGCGTGAACCCGGGAGGCGGAGCTTGCAGTGAGCTGAGATCGTGCCACTGCACTCCAGCCTGAGCAACAGAGCGAGACTCCCTCTCAAAATAAATACATAAATAAATATATAATAAAATAGATAAAAATAAAAATGTACTAAAATCACCAATCAAAAGGCATAGACTGCCTGAATGAATGAAAAAAAAATGACCCATTGAGCTGCTGCCTATAAGAAACACACTTCACCTATAAAGACATATATATCCTAAAAACATAGGGATGGAAAAATATTTCATGCCAATGGAAACCAAAATATAGCAGTAGTCACTATACTTATATCAGACAAAATAAATTTTAAGACAAAAACAATAAGAAGAGACAAATAAAGTCACTATATAATGATAAAGGGTTCAATTCAGCAAGAGGATATAACAAATTTAAATAAATATGGTCCCAACACTGAAGCAACCAGATAGAATTAAAAAATATCTGCTGGGGGACAGTGACAGCGGGTCAGTGGGCCGCAGGCGGGGGCCATGGGCAAAGACTACTACCAGATGCTGGGCCTGGCCCACGGTGCATCGGACGAGGAGATCAAGCAGGCCTACTGCTGCCAGGCACTGTGCTACTACCGGGACAAGAACAAGGAGCCCGGCACTGGGGAGAACTTCAAGGAGATCCCCGAGGCCTACGACGTGCTCAGCAACCCGCGCAAGTGCGAGATCTTCAACCACTACAGAGAGGAAGGCCTAAAGGGCAGTGGCCCCAGAGGCAGTAGCGGCGGTGGTGCCAATGGTACCTCTTTCAGCTACACATTCCATGGAGACCCTCATGCCATGTTTGCTGAGTTCTTCGGTGGCAGAAATCCCTTTGACACCTTTTTTGGGCAGTGGAACGAGAAGGAAGGCATGGACATTGATGACCCATTCTCTGGCTTCCCTATGGGGATGGGTAGCTTCATCAATGTGAACTTTGGCCGCTCCCGCTCTGCCCAAGAGCCCGCCCGAAAGAAGCAAGATCCCCCCAATCACCCACGGCCTTCGAGTCTCCCTTGAAGGGATCTACAGAGGCTGTACCAAGAAGATGAAAATCTCCCACAAGCAGCTAAACCCCGACGGAAAGAGCATTCGAAACGAAGACAAAATTTTGACCATCGAAGTGAAGAAGGGGTGGAAAGAAGGGACCAAAATCACCTTCCCCAAGGAAGGAGACAAGACCTCCAACAACATTCCAGCTGATATCATCTTTGTTTTAAAGGACAAGCCACACAATATCTTTAAGAGAGATGGCTCTGATGTCATTTATCCTGCCAGGATCAGCCTCCGGGAGGCTCTGTGTGGCTGCACAGTGAACGTCACCACTCTGGATGGCAGGACGATACTGGTCGTATTCAAAGATGTCATCAGGCCTGGTATGTGGCGAAAAGTTCCTGGAGAAGGCCTCCTCCTCCTCAAAACGCCCGAGAAACGTGGGGACCTCATTATTGAGTTTGAAGTGATCTTCCCCGAAAGGATTCCCCAGGTTCTTCCAATATGGCTACCTGAGCTCCCCAAGGACTGACCAGAGACCTTTGCAGAGCTCAAGGATTTCTGGACCTTTCTGCCAGTTGTGGACCATGAGAGGGTGGGAGGGCCCAGTGAGGGCTTTTGTACTGCTGAATGTTTTCCAGAGCATATATTACAATCTTTCAAAGTTGTACACTAGACTTCAGTGGTTTTTTGAGCTATAGGGCATCAGGTGGTGGGAACAACAGGAAAAGGCATTCCAATCTGCCCCACTGGGTCCTGCAGCCCTCCCGGGATGGGCCCACATCCACCTCCAGTCCCTGTCCAGGGGCAACAGGCAGACCAGCAGCTGGACTTCATCCCTCTGTGTCCCTTTGCTTCTGGCTAGTAGATAATGCCGACCTGCTATCTTGGTTCCCAGACCTTGTACACTCCTCCGTTTCTGTTGTGTGATCAGTTCGTCGTTTATTCTGTATTTGTCTCCCATGTCTTGCTCTTCTCCTGGAGAATTCTGTCTTCTCTTTGGCCATCTCAAATTGAGAACCTAAACTATTCCTGTAGAACTGCCTGGTTGGCGCCCACAAGCAATACCTCTTGTTCCAGCAGGACCAAGGGAGCCAGCCTCCAGTGAGTGACTCCAGCAAGTGCAGCCACCACTCCCTTGAGGGTCTGGGAGCCTGGCCCCAGCAAGGGGCTCTCCTGACCTCTGGCTCCAGTGAAGCTGAATGTCCTCACTTTGTGGGTCGCACTCTTTCCATTTCTGTAAGGCAATCTTGGCACACCTGGGGCTTACCAGTGGCCCAGGTAATATTTTGTTTCACGGACTATGGACTCTTTCAAAAGGATCTGATCCTTTTGAATTTTGCACAGCCCTAGATACAATCCCTTTTGATAAAAGGGTATTTGCTTCTGATTACAGGAGCACTGTGGAATGTTTGTAAATATGTTTTTATAATTCCATGTATAGTTGGTGTACACTCAAAACCTGTCCCCGGCAGCCACCGCTCTCTGTATAGGGCCATAATGGAATTCTGAAGAAATTTTGGGGAGGGAAGGGGAGTTGGAACAAATGTCTCTTCCCTGGAGGCCAGTCTGGTGCTCAGACCTTTAGACTCATTGTAAGTTGCCACTGCCAACATGAGACCAAAGTGTGTGGCTTGTCAATGCAGCACGACAGCATTAAAGACTGATGCTAAACCTCAAATAAAAAAAAAATCATCAGAGCTTAAAGAGAGACAAAAGTCTGAATACCACAATAGCTGGAGACTTCAACATCACACTTTCAGCATTGAACAAATCTTCCAGGCAAAAAAGAGGCATCAGACTTAATCTGCACTATAGAACAAATGGATATAATGTGTATTTACAGAACATTTCATCCAATGGCTGCAGAATACACATTCTTTTCCTCAGCACATGGACCTATGTTAGGTACAGTATAGACCACCTGTTAGGTCACAAAACAAGTCTTAAAACACTCAAAAAAATTCAAATTGCATCAGCCATCTTCTCTTACCACAGTAAAATAAAACTAGAAATTAAAAACAAGAGGAATTTTTGAAACTATACAAATACATGCTTGTGAATGACAAGTGGGTCAATAAAATATTAAGAAAAAAATTGAAAAAATTGAAACAAATGATAATGGAAAAAACCATACAGAAACCTATGGTATATGGCAAATGCAATAAAAGGGCATTGAATAGCTACAAGTGCCTACATCAAAAAAGAGGAAAAACTTCAAATAAACAATCTAATGATGCATCTTAAAGAACTGGAAAAGCAACAGCAAACCAAACCCAAAATCAGCTGAAGAAAAGAAAAAATAAAAATCAGAACAGAAATAAAGAAAATTGACATGAAGAAAACAATACAAGAGATAATGAAACATGAAACATAAAAATGGTTTATTGTAAAACAAAATTGACAAACTTTTAACCAGACTAAGAGTAAAACAGAGATGATCCAAATAAACTCAGACATATAAAAGTAGACATTACCACTGACATTACAGTAATTAAAAGAAGCGTTAGTGTCTCCTATGAGCAACTATGTATCTATGGATTGGAAAATCTTGAAATGGATAAACTCCTAGACACATACCACAATCAAAATAAGAAGAAATCCAAAACCTGAACAGACTAACAAGAAGTAACAAGATCAAAGCCATAATAAAAAGTCTTCCAGTAAAGAAAAGCCCAGGACCCTATGACTTCACTGCTGTATTCTACCAAACATTTAAATAAGAACTAATACCAATCCCACTCAAACTATTCCGGAATATAGAGGAGGAGGAAATACTTCTCAATTCATTATATGAGGTCAGTATTGCCCAAAACCAGAGAAAGACACATTCAAAAAAGAAAACTACAGGCCAATAACTCTGATGAATAGTGATGCAAAAATCCTCAAAAAAATACTTGCAAACCAAATTCAACAATACTTCAGAAAGATCACTCATCATGACCAAGTGGGATTTATCCCTAGGATGCAAGAATGACTCAACATATGCAAGTCAATCAATATGATACATCATGTCAACATAATGAAGGATAAAACCATATGATCCTTTCAATATATGCTGAAAAAGCATTTGATAAAATTCAACATCCCTTTACGATGAAAAAAAAAACCTTCGAAAACTGGTTATTAAAGGAACACACCTCAACATAATATAAGCCATATATGACAGACCCATAGCTAGTATCATAATGAATGAGGAAAAACTGAGTCTTTCCTATAAGATCTGGAACATGATAAGGATGACCACTTTTGCCAGTGCCATTCAACATAGTACTAAAGCCCTAGCTAGAGTATTCAGACAAGGGAAAAAAATAAAAAGCATCCAATCTGGAAAGGAAGAAGTCAAATGTACCTTGTTTGCAGATGATATGATCTTATATTTGGAAAACCCTAAAGACTACAGAAGAAAATGATTAGAACTGATATGTTCAGTAAATTTGTAAGATACAAAATCAATGTACAAAAATCAGTAGCATTTCTATATGCCAACAGTGAACAATCTGAAAAAGAAATAAAAAGTAATCTCATTTACAATTAGCCACACATAAATTCAAATACCTAGAAATTAACCAAATAAGTGTAAGATAGATATAATGAAAGCTATAAAACATTGATAAAAGAAATTGAAAAACAATATTCTATGTTCCTGAATTAAAAGAATTAATACTGTTAAAATGTCCATATTACCCAAAAGCAATCTACAGATTCAAGGCAATCCCTATTGAAATCCCAATGACCTTTTTCACAAAAATATTTTTTTTTAATTCTAACATTTATATAGAGCCACAAAAGACCCAGAATAGCCAAAACAATCCTGAGTAAAAGGAACAAAACTGGAGGAATCAAATTACCTATTTACCTATTTTTAAATTATACTACAGAGCTATAGAAACCAAAGCAGCATGGTACTTGCATAAAAACAGACATATAGGGCCGGGAGCGGTGGCTCACGCCTGTAATCCCAGCACTTTGGGAGGCCGAGGTGGGCGGATCACGAGGTCAGGAGATCGAGACCATCCTGGCTAATACGGTGAAACCCCGTCTCTACTAAAAATACAAAAAAGTAGCCGGACGCAGTGGCAGGAGCTTGTAGTCCCAGCTACTCGGGAGACTGAGGCAGGAGAATGGCGTGAACCCGGGAGGCGGAGCTTGCAGTGAACCAAGATTGCAACTCCATCTCAAAAAAAAAAAAAAAAGAGACACATAGAAGAATGAAATATAATAGAGAACACAGAAACAATCCACACACCTACAGTGAACTAATTTTCAACAAAGGTGCCAAGAATATACACTGGGGAAAAGACAGTCTTTTACATCAGTGGTGCTGGGAAAGCTAGATGTCCACATACATAAGAATAAAACTAGAACACTGTCTCTCACCATATACAAAAATCAAATCAAAACGGATTAAAGACTTAAATCTAAGATCTCAAACTATGTAACTACTAAAAGAAAACTTTGGGAAAAATTTCCAAGACATTGGTCAGGGCAAGTATTTCTTGAGCAATACTCTACATGTACAGGTAACCAAAGCAAACATGGACAAATGGCATCACATCAAGTTAAAAAGCTTCTGCACAGCAAAGGACACAATCACGAAAAGAAGAGACAACCCACAGAGTGTGAGAAAGTATTTGCAAATTACTCATCTGACAAGGAATTAATAACCAAAATATATAAGAAGTTCAAAGAACTCTACAGGAAAAAAAAATACATATATATATAATAGTTCTATTAAAAACTGGGCAAAGGATATGAATAGATATTTCTCAAAAGAAAACATACAAATGACAAATAGGCATAGGAAGGGGTGCCCAACATCAGTGATCATCAGAGAAATCCGAATCAAAACTACAATATTATCTCATCTCAGTTAAAATCGCTTATAAAAAAAAAAAAAAAAGCCCAAGCAGTAACAAATGCTAGTCAGGATGTGAAGAAAAGAGAACTCCTGTAAGCTGTTGTTGTTGAGAATGTAAATTAGTACAACCACTATGAATAACAGTGTAGAGGTTCCTCAAAAAACTAAAACTAGAGCTACCATATAATCCAGTAATCCCACTGCTCGGTATATACCCAAAAGATAGGAAATCCATATATTGAAGAGATATCTGCACTCTCATGTTTGTTGCAGCACTGTTCACAGTAGCTAAGATTTGGAAGCAACCTAAGTGTCCATCAACAAATGAATAGGTAAAGAAAATGTGGTGCATATACACAATAGAGTACTATTCAGCTGTAAAAGATAATGAGATCCCGCCACTTACAACATGGATAGAAATGGAGATCATTATGTTAAGTGAAATAAGCCAGGTACAGAAAAACAAATATCATATGTTTTCACTTATTTGTAAGATCTAAAAGTCAAAACAATTGAACTCATGGAGAAAGAGAGTAGAAGGATGGTTACTAGAGGTGGGAAAGTGTAGTGAGGAGTTGGGGAAAGGTGGCAAAGGTTTATGGGTACAAAAAAAAATTAAAGTATAAACAAGGTCTAGCATTTTATAGCACAACAGGATGACTACAGTTGATAATATTTTTCATCTTAAAATAACTAAAAGAAGGTAATTGGATTATTTGTAGCATAAAGGGAAAATGAATTGATTGACACATCGCTCTCCATGATGTGATTATTCAATATTGCATGCTTGCATCAAACCATCTCATGTACCTATAAATATATACACCTACTATATACCCACAAAATTATAACAAAAGATTAAAAAAAAACAACCCAAATTTCACCACAAAATACCCCAAATTGCTAAAAAAAAAAAGAAAAAAGAAAAAAGAAAAATCCTGCACAAAAAAAACAATGCTGGAACAATGTTGGAAGTATTGCACTGCCTGATTTCAAACTGTACTACAAAGTTGTCATAACCAAAACAGCATGTCATACAAATCGGACACAGAACAATGGAACAGAATAGATAACACATAAATAATCCATGAACTTACAGCCAACTCATTTTCAGCATTGCACCAAGAACATATATTGGAGAAAGAATAGCCTTTTTAATAAAATGATGCTGGGAAAGCTGAGTATCTCTTTCAAAAGAATAAAACTAGATCCCCATCATTTGACATATAAAACTAGTAAACTCAAAATGGACTAAAGACTTAAATGCTAGGCGTAAAAATTTGAAACTAATATTTTTGGGGTAAAATCTCAAAAGAACAGAAAACAAAAGCAAAAATAGACAGTTGTAATTACCTCAAAATAAAAAGCTTTCACACAGAAAAACACACACACGCAAACACACATACACACACAAAACAAAAAACAAAAAGCAATTAACACGGTGAACAGATCACCTGCAAAATGGGATTACATGTTAACAAACTATCCAACAAGATATTAATAACCAGAATATATAAGGTACTCAAACTCAATAGCAAAAATAATAATCCCTTTAAAAAGTAAACAAAGGCCAGGCGCGGTGGCTCACGCATGTAATCCCAGCACTTTGGGAGGCCCAGGCGGGCAGATCAGGAGGTCAAGAGATCAAGATCATCCTGGCCAACATGGTGAAACCCCATCCCTACTAAAAATACAAAAATTAGCCAGCCGTTGTGGTGTATACCTGTAGTCTCAGCTACTCAGGAGACTGAGGCAGGAGAATCGCTTGAACCCAGGAGGAGGACATTGCAGTGAGCCGAAATTATGCCACTGCACTCCAGCCTGGTGACAGAGCAAAATTCCTTAAAAAAAAAAAAAAAAAAAAAGGTAAACAAAATAGATTAATACATATTTCTCAAAAAAGACATGCAAATGGCTAAACTATATGAAAAAATACTCAACATTAATCATCAGGAAAATGCAAATCAAAATCACAATGAAATGACTCACCTACAATGGAAATCATTAAAAAAAAATTACAAATGCTGGCGAAGATGTGAAGAAAACAGAATGCTCCTACACTTTTGGTGGGAATGTAAAGTAGAACAGCCACTATGGAAAATGATATTGAGGTTCCTCAAAAAACTAAAAATAGAACTACCATATGAAACTCACTGCGAGGCATTATATATCCAAAGGAAAGAAAGTAAGTATATAAAAGAAATATCTTTACTCTCATGTTTTCTTGCAGCACTATTCACAGTAGCCAAGATCTGAAATCAACCTGTGTCCATCAATGAATGAATGGATAAGGAAATTGTATATTCCTTATTGTGTATACATATATATATACACACAATGAATTTTATTAAAATAATTTTAAATAAAATAATAAAATCCTGTCATTTTTAGCAACATGGATGGAATATGAAGACATTATGTTAAGTGAAAAAAGTCAGGCACAGAAAGACAAATATTGCATATTCTCATTCATAAGCGGAAACTAGGAAAGTGGATCCAATAAAAACAGAGAGTAAATGGGATTATCAGAGGCTGTGAAGAAAAGGAAAATGATAAAGAGAAATTGGTTAATGGGTACAAAAATACAGTTAGGAGTAAGTCCTACTGTTGGATAGTACAATAGAAAATTATAGTTAACAATAATTTCTTGTATATTTCAAAATAGCTAGAAGAATTGTAGTGTTCCTGACACAAATAAAAGGTAAATATTTGAAGTGATGAATATCACACTTACCCTGATTTAATTATTAGGTATTGTATACAGATATCAAATTATTACATGTACCACAAAAATATGTACAGTTATGATGTATAATTTTTTTTTTTTTTTGAGATGGAGTCTCATTCTGTCGCCCAGGCTGGAGTGCAGTGGCGCGATCTCGGCTCACTGCAAACTCCGCCTCCCGGGTTCAGGCCATTCTCCTGCCTCAGCCTCCTGAGTAGCTGGGACTACAGGCGCCTGCCACCATGCCTGGCTAATTTTTTGTATTTTTAGTAGAAACGGGGTTTCACCGTGTTAGCCAGGATGGTCTCGATCTCCTGACCTCATTATCCACCCGCCTCAGCCTCCCAAAGTGCTGGCTTTACAGATGTCAGCCATTGCACCCCACCATAAATTTTTTTAAGAATTAAAAAAAAACTGACAAAAATATGTACAGTTATGATGGATAAGTTTTTTTAAAAGTAAAAACATAAAGCAACCCAAATTTTTATCTTATAGCTCTGGTGCTCAGTTCAAAATGAATCTTACTGGGCTAAAATCAATATGCTGGTGGAGATGTGCTGTTTCTTGGGACTCTAGGGAAGAACCTCCTTACATTTTCTAGCATCTAGGGATGACTTACATTCCTTGCTTGCTTTCCTCCATCTTCAAAACCAGCAATATTAGCATCTTTCTCCCATTTGTTTCTCTCTCTGTGTTTGTTGTCACATCTTTTTATTTGACTCTTTTAAGGATATTTTTGATGACATTAGGACCACTGGGATATTGCAGGACAATGGCCTCATCCTAAGGCCCTTAATTTAATCACATATATATTTAAAGTCACTTTTGCTATGTAAGGCAACATATTTATACATTCCAGGGATTAAGACATGGATGGTTTAGGGAGGGAATTATTTTGTCTACCACAACTGATCTAGGAAGATCTCGCTTGAGATTATTTGTTTCTGCTCCATATGTTTTTATCTTTTAGTGAGCTCTCCCAGACTTTTTCACATGATAGAGGTAGAGATTCCAACAGTAAGAGGCTAAGCCCCAATGATCAAGTGCTTTTTAAGCCTCAGATTTGATAAAGTCTAACTGTCAAATCAAATCACAGAACCAACCCAAAAGTCAATATGGAAGGGAGTGTACAAGGACACGGTTATAGGGATATAGGGAGGAAAAAGTAATGTGGCACAATTACTAAAAATTTAAAGCAGTACAGTAATTTATATTGAGTTACTTTCTCTCATAACTTTGATGATATGATTTCACTGTATTCTAGCTGTTAATGTTTTAAAAAAGTTGTAGTTACAATTATTGTTTCTTTTTAGATACCCTTTCTTTCCTAATGCTTGGGTGTGCTGTGGTTTCTAGACCTGTAGTCCCGTCTTTATCAGTTCTAGAAAATTTTTCAGCCATTATCTTTTTAAATATTACTTCCCCTTAAATTATTTCAGTTCTTTTTTTAAAAAAGTGCTCTTTTAAGTGAAAATAATTAGTGTTTACACTGTTACTATGTATACATTGTTAGTTGTAGCACCAATTAGTGACTGTGATTACATTTGTTTTGTTTTATGGCATTTTCATTTTTCTGGAATTATTAATAGCCTGATTTTCAATTGTGCCATTTCAATTTTGCAATTTGCAATCTACATATTAAAAACTCTTCCCCAGTTTTTTCTGATATCAAAGGCTTTTCTTGAGTCTCTCTTTCTTCTAGATTCTTTACTTCTAAAGCCCTTGGCCGTCTTGATCTAATCTAATTAATCAAATTTGCAACTTCTTTATTTTGTCTCTGTGACTTTAAGGCCAAGTGTCAATTGAGACGTTATTATGTTTTTGCCATAGTATAAAAATGTATATAAAGATTGTAATATGTTTAAGAGACATGAAAGAAAGCACATATGTATGTGAAAGAAAATAAATTTTCTGAGTCCTCTAGGCATTTGTGTCTCTAATGCCTTCTTCTGACAAACTTAGACAATGCAGAAAGCTTTGAATGACTCTTCAAAGGCATAATAATGATATACTGGGCTTTGGGGACTCGGGGAAAGGGTTGGGAGTGGCAAGGGATAAAAGACTACACATTGGGTACAGTGTACACTGCTCGAGTGATGTGTGCACCAAAATCTCAGAAATCAACACTAAAGAACTTATTCATGAAACCAAACCAAACACCACCTGTTCCCCAAATACCAGTTGAAATAAAAAGATTAAAAGAAAAAAAAATTATCGCCTAACAATTATCTTTAGAGAGGACCTGAAAGTCAAAAACAAGATGCTAAAAGAACCAATGAAGGACACAACAAAGAACTCTTGTAAATGAAAAAGATAGTTGTTAAAATAAAAATTGTAATGGCAGAGTTTGATGATAAGGTTAAGGAAATCTCCCAAAGTACTAGAAAATATTAAAGAAAAATAAAAGACTTCATCAATCCAGGAGGTTCAACTTTTACAAGTAAGATTTCCAGAAGGAGAAAAATATAGAGAAAAAAATTGTCAGAAAAACACAAGAACATGTTCTAGATTGAAGGATCTCATGAGAGCTCTGCAGCATAGATGAGAGGAGACCTAAAACAAAGAGTACCATGAGATTCAAGAAGGTGAGTGATAAAAAGAAGGACCGAAATACTTCCCATAACAATTAAAAGGAAGAGGTAGAAGTTTAAAAAGGAAAATAATGAGTTAGAACATCAGACTTCTCAGCAGCAATTTTGAAAGCCAGCAGAATGACTTTAAAATTCTGATTGACTATTATTTCCAACTTAAGATTCTATATCCAAATGAGCTGTCAATCAAGTGTGAGGACAAAGAAAAGATTACTATACATGCAAAGACTCATAAAATGTACCTCCACAGTGTGTTCCTTCTTAGGGAATGACTGGAAGATGTGCTGCACCAAAACAAGTGAAAAAAATAAAAAATAAAAGGAAAAGCCACAGAATCCAGGAAACAAGAAATCCTACCTAAACAGTAATAGAGAAAAATTCCAAGGTGACAGCTGAGCCTTAGATCTCAAGACATACTCTTTGCTTTAGGTCTTAACACTGTCTTTGTTGCATTCCAGAGATTTTGGTATGTTAGATGCCTGTTACCATTTACTTTAAAGAATGTTTTGATTTCTGCTATAACTTCATTGTTTACTTAAAAGTCATTGAGGAACAAGTTTAGTTTCCATGTAATTGTGTGGTTTTGAAAGAGCTCATTGGTATTGATTTCTATTCTTATTCCACTGTGGTCTAAAAGCATTCTTGATATGATTTTTATTTTTTTGAATTTATTGAGTTGCTTTATAGTCAAGCCTGTGGTCAATCTTAGAATATGTTCTGTGTTAAGATGAGGAGAATGTATATTCTGTGGTTGATGAGTGGATTATGTTGCAGATATCTACTAAATCCAGTTGGTCAAGTGTCAAATTTAAGTGCAGAATTTGTTAGTTTTCTGCCTCAATAGTTTGTGTAGCTCACTCATTGTGGTGTTGAAGTCCTCCAGTATTATTGTGTGGCTAAGTTTTTTACAGGTTTAGAAGTACTTGTTCTACAAATCTGGGGGCTCCAATGTTGGATGTGTATATATTTAGGGTTATCAAGTCATCTTGCTTAACACTTTATCATTATGTAATGCCCTTCTTTGTCTTTGGCTGCCTTTAAGATTTTTTCTTTCACATTGACCTTGAAAATTCTGATAACTATTTGCCTTTGTGGTGGTTGTCTTGTATAGTTGATCACAGGATTCTCTTAATTTATTGACTTTGCATGTTGATCTCTATAATGATCGGGAAAATTTTAGTTAACTGTATCCTCAAATATGTTTTCCAAGTTGCTTACTCTTTCTCCTCCTCTCCCACGAATGCCAATGCATCATACATTTGGTCTATTTACATAATCCTATACTGCTCAGAAGCTTTCATCATTTTATAATTCTCCCCTTTTTTTTGCTTTTGTCTGACTGGGTTGAGTTGAAGGACTTGTCTTTGTGCTCTGAAATTCTTTCCTTGACTTTGTCTATTCTGTTGTTAAGGCTTTCATATGTATTTTGAAATTCCTGTAGTGAATTCTTTAATTCCAGAAGTTCAGTTTGGTTCTTCCTGAAAATGGTTATGTCATCTTGCGACTATTGAATAATTTTACTCACTTTATTGGATTGGATTTCCATTTTATCTTTAATGTCATTGAGCTTCCTTCCCATCCATATTCTGAATTCTGTGTCTGTCATTTCAGACATTTCAATCTGGTTGGGATTCTTTGCTGTGGAGCTACTGTGAATATCTAGAGGTAAGAAAACTCTCTGACTTCTTGAATTGCTGAAGTTCTTTCACTGGTTCTTTCTCATCTGAGAAGCTGGTGTTCCTTTATCTCTTTGAAATTGCTGTCACTTAAATGAGGTTGTTTTTTTTGCTTATATATTATACTTTCCCCTTGGTTGTTTGACTATGGTGTATAGCATCTATAGTTGATTAGTTTCATTTCTGGGTGCCTTCTGAGGGCCAAAGCTCTGTATGAGTTCCACAGTTATGACTGACTTTCTACATTGGGTTTCACAGTGTGAAATGAATTTACTTTTGTTAGTAATGTTGTTCAGGCTGTGATCCAGTAGATGGTGCTTAAGAGTAAGGGTCGGCAGATAGGCTCATCTACAGCAGTGTTCTGGGGAGGGAGAGATGGGGATGTGCAAGAAATAACTCCCTCACCAAGTCTGTTCCTGGGCCTTGGGGGAACCCCTTTTAATCACTGGTGCTGTGCTCATTTTCTCTTAGCTCCATGGGGAGCCCTGGCAGCCTGCACTCCTCCTCCCTTGAAGGTGGCCAGAGCCAAAGTTTAGGTCACCAGGATTCCTGCAACTCCTCAGGGACCCATTGGTTTTCTGAGCTTAGCAAAGACAAAGCAGGTTGCGGGGTACGTCTGCAGGTGATCTGGTGATATAGTTGGTCAAGGGTGGAGGGTCCTTGGGCAAAGGGATCCCAGTATCTAGCCTGATCAGCTAGTTTTGTCTCAAACCTTCTGCACTCAGACTGCTGGCATGTTCCAGGTGATCAGGACCATGGGGCTCCCTCAGGCAGAAACTGTGACTGGCCAACAAGCTCCACCTTTCCCTGACTGGTCTTGCAGAGGGAGGGACAGTTAGCTCCCACACCAGCACATGAATCCACACCTCACTCTTCTCTGTGTTCTAAGACTTGGGGTTCCCCCCAACACTTGAACTCTAGCCAAAAATCTCAGCACAATAACTGTGGTTGGTGTGCTCAAACCCTAGGGAATTGAAACTAGTCCTGTGGCTTTGTCCTCTGGCCTCTTGGGGGCAAACACTGGCCGTACCAGGCTGTCGAACTGCTCTCCGGCTGCTGGAAAACCCCTCAGACAGAATAGTGGAGGCTATGCTGTGTGCATTCTCTTGTGGGAGCTGAAAGGCAGCTTGCTTTGTGATGGGCCAGTGAAAAAGGGGGCATGCAGGTAAGTTGCGCCTTGGTGCTGCAGGGAAGGCAGCCTTCCTCTCTCCTAGCCAAAAGTCAGGAGGGGCTACGCCCATTCAAAGCAAGATGGAGAACCTTTGGGGATGGGTACTTATGGTCACGTTTTGCTGCAGTTGCCCTGTGTGCCATATAATATTTTGGTTCTGTCCAAGTTTATTCTCTGCCTCTGCCTATTGTTCAGGCAGTTCCCTCTGTCAATTGAAATGTCTATGAGGGTTACCACATCTCTTGTAGCTAGGATTCCAGAGACTCACAGCAGGATTGTGATGTCACAGAGTTCCTTCATTTACCTCTTCCTTAGGGCCTGTTCAGGACCAAGAGCCTGGTCTGGTGACTCTATGTGGACTTCTCAGCTTCCTCCCAGTTTAATCTTGGAGTTGTGTTGTGTCTCTGTCAACTTTCAGTGTTTTCTCTAAAAGATCAGTTTGAAGTGTAGCTGTTTACCCAAGATTTTGGTTTCTCTCAGTAAATGAGGGGATTCCCAGCTGCATCTAGTTGGCCATCTTGTCCCTTCCATCAAGAAATACTTTAGACAACCTAAATGTATCAGTGTTTAATTGAACAAAGCATAATTTATGAATTGGGCAGCCTCCCAGACTAGAATATGCTCAGAGAATCTCCAGTGATATCTCATGGTTGAAAAATATTTGTGGATTAAGAAAGGAAAGTGACATACAAAAACTGAAAGTGAGGTCCAGAAACAGCTGGATTGGATACAGCTTGATGTTTTGCTTATTTCAACATGGGTTGAACAGTTGGTTGCCTTTGTCTGGCCAAAACTCAAGGATTGGTACAAGAATAGGTGCAGTCTATTTTTAAACCCGGTTAGATTACAGTTCATTGTGTACACAGAAATCTTTAGGTTGAATTCAAAATAAGGTGGCAGCTTTAGACTACACTTAACAATTCTAAAGAGTAATCTTGAATACCTTTGTGTCAAAGCACCTCAAATTTGTAGATGACTGCTCTAGAAGAATTATTATTGAGAACAGAAGATATGATTAGGCAAATATTTATATAGCTTATGTGACATGAAAGATTAAGCTCAGTTTCTGGAAAAAACAGTGAATATAAAGAGTCTTATGTGAGAAACAATGTAATGAAAAACTTGATAAACATACTGATTAGAGAGTGATGTAGGAGGATGTAAAAGTAATTTTCAAGTTTGAAGACTGAAAACTGAAAAAAGATGGGTAACTATTAAAAAAATGAGTTATGGTTCATTAGATAATTGGCTCAATGTTTTGACATATTGAGAGTGAGATCATGATAGAACTTCAAAATGGAAATAGCCAATTATCAAAAGAAATATAAGAACAGTGTTCCAGGCCAGGCGCAGTGGCTCACGCCTGTAATCTCAGCACTTTGGGAGGCCAAGGTGGGCAGATCACGAGGTCAGGAGATCGAGACCATCCTGCCTAACACGGTGAAACCCCGTCTCTACTAAAAATACAAAAAATTAGCCAGGCGTGTTGGTGGGCACCTGTAGTCCCAGCTACTCAGGAGGCTGAGGTAGGAGAGTGGCGTGAACCTGGGAGGCGGAGCTTGCAGTAAGCTGAGATCGCGCCACTGCAATCCAGCCTAAGCAACAGAGCGAGACTCCATCTCAAAAAAAAAAAAAAAAGGACAGTGTTCCAGAGAAGTTTGAACTAACTATACAAACTTCACATAGAAGTGATAATTAAGATAATGAAATTAAAAAATGATCTAAGGAGCAAAGTAAAATTAAATCAAGGGCAGAGCCTTATATTAAGGAGCAGCAGGAAAAAGGAGTTATTAGAAAAGAAACAATAAGCCTAGTTGAAAAGATGAGAGGAAAAACAAGATCATAAAAGGTGACAAACTACAAAGTTTAAGAGTATTTCAATAAAAAAGGGATCGTTAGTCAACTACTGCAGGCAAATAAATTTTAATGACAACTACAAAATTAGTTTTATCATTTGGAAATCATTTCAAAGAATAGTCTTAATAATGAGAAAGAGAAAGAAATCAGATTACAATTAAATAAAGATCAGATCAAGGTTGCCAAAATAAAGGAAACAATTGTATAAAGTTTTAAAAAATGTTACACAAACAAGAAGCCAGAGGTAGGCAGAACTTGATGTTTAAGGCTGCTTCTTAAGAGCAGGACTAAGAGTGTGGTAGTAAAGTTGATTGTCCCACCCACTGAAATCTCAGTAACAATTTGGAAATAGTTGGTCCTGAGGAGATTACTCAGACAGAAGGATCTCAATTGTAAGAGATTTAAGGAGTGGTCAGCCCTTCTTTAGAATCTGTTTTTTGTTTTGTTTTGTTTTGTTTTTTCAGGAAAATAAAAGGATTAAATCCTGAGTCCCCAGCCCAGGCCCAAGACTGAACTACTAAGCAATTCTCCAGCTCCAGTGAAGATAGGGTATAAGTAAGTAAAAAAAAAAAAAAAACAGCAGGGTGTGACCAGTAGGTGAACAAGAGATGTGGCAGGACTCTAGTCCTGGAATAAAAACTAGACAGAAAGAATAACCTGTCAAAATTAAGAAATATAAACTAAGACAAAAACCCGCATCTGGTGAATGAAATGTTAGGGCTCAGAAGTCAATACTCCAAAATATGGTACATTGACATTCTGAAGAAACTTCGATGTCTCTATGACTTTCTTCCCCCTCATACTCTCTCTCCCAAAACCTTCAGATTTTTTTTTTTCTTAAGATCCAGATCCACCAAGGAGAACATTTTTTTTTTCCTTCTCTATAAAGCCAAGAGTATAATCACATCTTAACAAACCCTTTTTACAAGATAATGTACAAGTTATTTGTTCCCTGATCTAATTATTCTTCCTAGTGATCTACTTAACAGATTTTCTCTTCTCCCACCTTTCATAACCTTTTTTGCCATGATGGTATATAAGTTCCTGAACTCCACTGGAGAGTGGGAAATCACTCTGTGATGCTCCCCATCTGCACAATAAATGTGAATGTCTTTTCTCCTATTAATCTACCTTATGTCAGTGATTTTCAGCAAACATTCAGAGAGCAAGAGGAAAGTCTCCCTTGGCCTCTATGAAACTAACATGCAGATGCACAATATATCTGTGAATCCAGGGAAGCACACTCTGAAAGGTCTATCTCAGTGAAGCAGATTCTAGACTGTCTGGCAGCAAGACTTTTGGGGGAACTCAATATATAGCTATTACTACCCATGTCACTAGAATTAGAGCTACAGCCTTTGATGTAATGTATATATCATTTTGAATCAGCTAAGGATCAAGTTTTAAACTCATAGGTGTCCAGGTGGAAACAGCTGGCAAGGCAGAGGCTGAGAAATCAAGGCATGTCTTGACAGATGGGGTAAAGTTTTTATTTTGTTTTCCTAAAGATAATTAGAACATATGTATAACAAAAATTTAAAAAAAAAAAAAAGTTGAGTAGAAGACATTAAATATGTAAGAGAAAGGACAAAATTTGTGGAGGGAAGTAATGAATTAAGTTGAGAAAATAAGCTGGTAGTTTCTTTTTCCTTAACAGAATAAAAGTTATTTATACAGTGAAGAAATGTTGATTTTTTTAAAATCAGGTGCCAGTCTAGGTGCATATTATAGACTGGTAATCCGTAAACACAAGGATATGACTTTATGAAGCTTAAAATCTAGTAGAGGAGACAGAAATATATATATATATTACATATATATTACATATATATTACATATATATTACATATATATAACATATATATTACATATATATAACATATATATATTACATATATATTACATATATATACACTACATATATATATTATATATATATTACATATATATACACTACATATATATATTACATATATATACACTTATATATATATAACGTTACTAAATATTGCCTCAATACTAGCTCAGCACTTTAGCCCTCCATTTTGAACCAAGAGGAAGTTCTCTAGAGCTAAGTTAACGTAGCTTAATAGAGCAAAGAGGCCGGGCGCGGTGGCTCAAGCCTGTAATCCCAGCACTTTGGGAGGCCGAGGCGGGCGGATCACGAGGTCAGGAGATCGAGACCATCCTGGCTAACACGGTGAAACCCCGTCTGTACTAAAAATACAAAAAAGTAGCCGGGCATGTTGGCGGGCGCCTGTAGTCCTAGCTACTCGGGAGGCTGAGGCAGGAGAATGGCGTGAACCCAGGAGGTGGAGGTTGCGGTGAGCCGAGATCGCGCCACTGCACTCCAGCCTTGGGGACAGAGAAAGACCCCGTCTCAAAAAAAAAAAAAAAAAAAAAAAA
>NW_026652282.1:76397917-76399297 GCF_009828535.3 Hylobates moloch
ATATATAGCTATTACTACCCATGTCACTAGAATTAGAGCTACAGCCCACAGATATATTGTGCATCTGCACAATAAATGTGAATGTCTTTTCTCCTATTAATCTACCTTATGTCAGTGATTTTCAGCAAACATTCAGAGAGCAAGAGGAAAGTCTCCCTTGGCCTCTATGAAACTAACATGCAGATGCACAATATATCTGTGAATCCAGGGAAGCACACTCTGAAAGGTCTATCTCAGTGAAGCAGATTCTAGACTGTCTGGCAGCAAGACTTTTGGGGGAACTCAATATATAGCTATTACTACCCATGTCACTAGAATTAGAGCTACAGCCTTTGATGTAATGTATATATCATTTTGAATCAGCTAAGGATCAAGTTTTAAACTCATAGGTGTCCAGGTGGAAACAGCTGGCAAGGCAGAGGCTGAGAAATCAAGGCATGTCTTGACAGATGGGGTAAAGTTTTTATTTTGTTTTCCTAAAGATAATTAGAACATATGTATAACAAAAATTTAAAAAAAAAAAAAAGTTGAGTAGAAGACATTAAATATGTAAGAGAAAGGACAAAATTTGTGGAGGGAAGTAATGAATTAAGTTGAGAAAATAAGCTGGTAGTTTCTTTTTCCTTAACAGAATAAAAGTTATTTATACAGTGAAGAAATGTTGATTTTTTTAAAATCAGGTGCCAGTCTAGGTGCATATTATAGACTGGTAATCCGTAAACACAAGGATATGACTTTATGAAGCTTAAAATCTAGTAGAGGAGACAGAAATATATATATATATTACATATATATTACATATATATTACATATATATTACATATATATAACATATATATTACATATATATAACATATATATATTACATATATATTACATATATATACACTACATATATATATTATATATATATTACATATATATACACTACATATATATATTACATATATATACACTTATATATATATAACGTTACTAAATATTGCCTCAATACTAGCTCAGCACTTTAGCCCTCCATTTTGAACCAAGAGGAAGTTCTCTAGAGCTAAGTTAACGTAGCTTAATAGAGCAAAGAGGCCGGGCGCGGTGGCTCAAGCCTGTAATCCCAGCACTTTGGGAGGCCGAGGCGGGCGGATCACGAGGTCAGGAGATCGAGACCATCCTGGCTAACACGGTGAAACCCCGTCTGTACTAAAAATACAAAAAAGTAGCCGGGCATGTTGGCGGGCGCCTGTAGTCCTAGCTACTCGGGAGGCTGAGGCAGGAGAATGGCGTGAACCCAGGAGGTGGAGGTTGCGGTGAGCCGAGATCGCGCCACTGCACTCCAGCCTTGGGGACAGAGAAAGACTCCGTCTCAAAAAAAAAAAAAAAAAAAAAAAA
>NW_026652282.1:76399307-76399933 GCF_009828535.3 Hylobates moloch
AAAAAAAAAAAAAAAAAAAAAAAATAGAGCAAAGAAAGGCACTGAAAATGGCTAGATTAGTTTATGTGACTCATAAACATAAAGTATATATAGATGGTGATATATATATATATATATATGGTGATAAGACTTCTGTAGAAAAGAACTGAATATTGTGAAAAAGAATATGGAAAAGGGGCGAGATTAGACAGCCAATTTAGATGAGGTTGTAAAAGACCAGCTTTAAGAGGTTTCACTGGAGCTAAGATCTTAATAAGTTGGCTGAACAAGGTGCTGACCAGCTGGAAAAGCCTTTCAAGTAGAAATAACAGGAAAATAAAATGCTCAGAAGAGGTAAGAAATTTAGCATATGGAGGGTAATAAAGTGGCTGGAGCATATCATGTGAGGGAGAAAGTAGCAGAAAGTACGGGGGAAGTCAGTAAAGGTTCAGATCATGCAGGGTTTTACAGGTTTTAATAAAGAGTTTGAATATTAAATTCTAAGTGTAAAGGGAGAAGACATTGGAGGATTTGAATGAGACAGTGAAATTTTCTAATTTACATTTTTAAAAGATTATTCTCATTTCTGTATGAACAGCATAATTAGGTGGAGGGGGGAACTGGGTGCAAAAAAAAAAAAAAAAAAA
>NW_026652282.1:76400012-76412860 GCF_009828535.3 Hylobates moloch
AAAAAAAAAAAAAAAAAAAAAGACAGGCCGGGCGCAGTGGCTCATGCTTGTAATCCCAGCACTTTGGGAGGCCGAGGCGGGCGGATCACGAGATCAGGAGATCGAGACCACGGTGAAACCCCGTCTCTACTAAAAATACAAAAAATTAGCCGGGCGTGGTGGCGGGTGCCTGTAGTCCCAGGTACTCAGAGAGGCTGAGGCAGGAGAATGGCGTGAACCCGGGAGGCGGAGCTTGCAGCGAGCCGAGATCGCGCCACTGCACTCCAGCCTGGGTGAGAGCGCGAGGCTCCGTCTCCAAAAATAAAATAAAATAAAATAAAAATTTTTTTAAAAAAGGCTATTTTAATATTCAGCCAAGAGATGGGGGTGGCCTATCCTAGGCTGGTGATGGTAGGGAGAAAGAGAAATGGAGAAGTGGGATATTCTTTGTAAGTAGAAATTTCAAAACTTTGATGGATTAGATGTGTGTGAAGACTGGAAGAAAGGTGTCCAGAAAGAAATTAGATTTCTAATTCAGGCATTTACTTGATGTCTTGATTATGTTAAATAATAGGGTTAAAAAGGAAAACCAACGTAATCAATGTGGCAGATGGGAATCAAGTGACAAAAATGACAATTTATTTAATCTACTGATATATGATGAGGTTAAAATTGAGTAGTAGGTTAGAATGACCTATGCTTGGGTCATTTTCTGTTTATCATTATTCAAACATAACTAAAAAATAATGCATATAAAATAGAGGATTCTTAGTTTTGGATTTTTGTCATGAATCAAAATTGAAACTGTTGAAACTCAATTGTGTTGAAGTAGGTAGGCAGATTTTAAAATACTATCTACTATAGAAATTCTTAAAATGCAAACCTACTTTATTAAATGGCTTTAAACACCATGTTGCCTGCCATAAGATTGTTTGGAAAGACTAAATTTAATTGGAAGCATAAATTAAAATAAAACATATTACTTTATACGTTAAATTACTATATATGTACAGTATATTATACAGTATATTATATATTATACAGTATATATAATATATACAGTATATTATATATTATACAGTATATATAATATATACTGTATATTATACTGTATTATATATTATGCAGTATATTATATATAATTACTATATATGTACAGTATTACTATATATGCACAGAATTTAAGGATTTAAATTCTGTGCATATATAATATGTATATGTATATGTAATATGTATATATTATACAGTATATTATACAGTATATATATTATACAGTATATTTTATATATATGTAATTACTATATATATGTACAGAATTTAAGGATTTGACCTAGTTTTTCCCCAGAGGGGCACGTTTTTGTTACAACAAGAACATGTCTCTAAGAACCATCTTTACAATACAAAAGAACCATCTTTTACAAAAATTTTGATTAACTGTGGCATTTCCTTTCTGCTGTGAATAAAGCTGGCTACTGAATAAATTGTGAAGTACCAAAACCTCACCTTACAAATTTCTCTAATCCATTTAACTTCTTTCTTTCTACACGTTTCCTGGGAATTTAATATTCTATTTATCCCTCTGGCTCTTCTTCCTCTATAGCAATTGTGGCATCCTATGTAAGACTTACATCCTCTGCACTCCTATGTTATGAATATTTTCTTTTCTATATGAACCAAAGATGATATAACCAAGCAATTCTACTTCTAGGTATATGCTCAAAAGGTTTACATACTGGTACTCAAAAAATTACTTGTACACAAATATTCATAGTAGCATTATTCAAAATAGACAAAAGGTAAAAACAACCCAAATGTCCATGGGCAGTTAACAAATAAACAAATTGTGATATATATGAAAATATCCAACCATAAAAAGGAATGAAACAGTGATACATTATATAACCTGAAAAACATTTATGCTAAGTGAAATACACCAGACAGAATAGATCACATACTGTATGATTTTATTTACTTCTTCACACCCCCATCAAAACTGATTCACAGATGATATGATTCTAGGTACGGAAAATCCCACAGGATCCACCAAAACCTAATAGACCTAATAATGAATTTAGCAAAGCTTCTGGGTAAAAACCAACATATAAAAATCAGCTGTCTTCTTATACACTAATAATAAACAATCTGAAAAGGAAATAATGGAAATAATTCCATCTATAATAGTGTCCAAAAAAGTTTTTAGGAATAAATTCAACCAAATATGTGAATAGCGCATACACTGAAAACTACAAAACATTACTTTAATAAACTAAAGAATACATAAATAAATGGAAAGACATTTCATGTTTATGGATTAGAAGACTTACTTTTGTTAAAATGGCAATGCTAACTTCAAGCAATCTATAGACTCAATGCAATCATAAAAATTCTAAGAGCCTTTCTGCAGAAACAGAAAACCCAATTCTTGAATTCATATGAAATTGCAAAGAGCCTTGAATATTAAAACAGTCACAAAGTAGAGGAACAAAGTTGAAGGACTATCATTTTCACATTTTATAACTTACTACAAAACTACAGTAATTAAACAGTATGGTCCTAGCATAAGAACAGACATATGCACTGACGGAACAGGATTGAGAGTCCAGGAATAATCACATATATGTATGGTCAATTGATTTTCAACAAGGATGCCAAGATCATTCAATAGGTAAAGAATAGTTTCCTCAAAAAAATGGTGCTCTGACAAATTGATATTCACATACAAAATAATAAAGTTGCACTTTATACAAAATTATACAAAATATATAAATTATGTATATATACATATACAAAAATGTACTTAAAATTTTATCAAAGACTTAATTATAAGAGCTAAACTCTAAAACTCTTAGGAAAAAAAGAGTTTTCGTGACCTTCATGACCTTGGATTTGGCAATGGATTCTGAGATCTGGCATCAAGAGTACAACCAACAAAAGAAAAAAATAGATAAATTGGAGTTTGTTAAAATTAAAACGTTTTTCATGTTAAAGGACATTATCCAAGAAGAGAAAGACAACTTACGGAATGGGAGAAAATATTTGCAAATCATATATCTGATAAGAATCTAGTATCCAGATTTTATAAAGAATGCCTTCTACTCAATAACGAAATGAAAAACACTCCCATTCAACTCTTAGAAGTCTTTAACAACAACAACATGGAAAACAATCTCATACAACCAGCCCACGGACTTGAATTGATGTTCCTCTAAAGATGTGCAAATGACACTTGAAAAGATGCTAAACATTATTAGTCATTAGGTCAATGCAAATCAAAATCACAACGAGATACCATTTCACTCCCATTTACACGGCAATTTTTAAAAATCAGAAAAATAACTAGCATTGTTAAGGATACGGAGAAATTGCAAGCCTTTTACAATTGCAAGCCTTTTACGTTACTTATGAGAATGTAAAATTGGTCAGTTGCTGTGGAAAATGTTGACAGTTCTGATACAGGAGATAGAAATTATTTAGGCAGATAGTGAGAGCAAAAGAGTCTTTGGCAGAACTTCCCTTCTAACAAAAAGCAACCCAAGAAATGATTTTATATCTAACAAAGAGCAGCCTGAAATATTGAACTGCAAATATGGATAAGGACGCTGGTACTTTGCACGGGGAAATGCCAGCAGCTACACCAATAGAAAAGGGCTACCTGGGGGCCAGGCATGTCCACCCTGGAAGCTCCGTTTTCTTTTTTTTGTTGTTAGCACTTGTACAGTAAGAAAGAAATGGGCAACATGGAGCAGCTCAGGCAGAGAACCCACCTGAATAATACAGAGATTCATGCCATATGCAGATGGCAAACCTGGTTCTGTTTTTTCGTGCTCTGTGTAGATCAGACACCATCTCCCCACCAGCTCATCTATAAAAGCTCCTTCATTTCACTGCAGGTCAGCAACCCATTTTTCCGGGACCCCTCTCTATAACAGAAAGCTATTATCTTTCTTTCGCCTATCCAATTTCCCCTTTAACTTCACTATTTGTGTGTCCACATCCTTGATCTCTGTGGCTGAGACAAGAAACCTCGGGTGTCACCCCAGATAACAAGGCCACTTCATTATGGGGGATCACCTGAGATCCAAGGTAGATTCATAAAAAGAAAGAGTATAGGAGCAGTTCTTTAAAAAGTTAAACGTAGAATTACCATATAATCCAGCAATTCCACTTCAAGGTATACACTCAAAAGAATAGAATACTAGTACTAAAAGAAATACTTGCACACAAATATTCATAGTAGCACTAGTCACAATTGACAAAAGCTGGACACACCCAAATGTCTATAAATAGCTTAATGGACAAATAAATGGTGTTATATACATAAAATGGAAAATATTTAGCCATAAAAAGGAATAAAGTACCTGTACATGCTATAACCTGAAAAATGTTTTGTTAAGACACAAAAGGTCGTATATTGTATGATCCAATTTATATATAGTTTATGAATAGGCAAATTCACAGAAATGAAAAGTAGATTGATGGTTTTCAAAGGCTGGGGGAAAGTGAGAGTGGAGGATAACTGCTTACTGAGTATGTGATATTATTTTGGGGTGACGGAAATGTTTAGAACTAGATGGAGGTGATTGCACAACATTGTTAATATAATTAATGATACTGAATTATTTTTAAATAGCTAATTTTATTGTATGAGAAATTTGCCTCAATGGAAAATAACTGGCTGTGTCTCATTTTTTAAAATCTAACTAATCTGAAGTTTACATTTAATGGCTTAATGTTCTACTCCCTGTTGGATAATATATGCAATCTGACAGAAGGAGGTAATAATGCTTTAACACAAAGAATTGGTTAATGGTGAACATTTCTGGCAGGGCAAGTTAGATAAATATTATGAGTTATGGAGGTAGTCAAACCTCCTCAATTAATACAAGTGTAAATGTGTTTTTCCTTACAGAACAATTTTTGTACATTGGTAATGGTGCTACTTCATGATTTCTGCATTTTTATGATTCAAATTTTAAAATCCTAATTATATATATAGTTAAAATGTAGTGCTCAGATGAGGCTTATTGAACAATTAGGGCTTTATTTCTGAAAGCATGTGGTCTTAAGTGCTAGTACTTTTGAATCCCATGTCTTTAGAAATATTATTATGTATATATATTTTTAAATGGTTTGCCTTTTGCAGCAGGAGAGCACCTAGTGTCGCCAGTGGAGACTGTCCAGGTTCCTGGCACCTTGAACAAAGAATTGGACAAACCACACAAAGCAAGGAAGGAATGAAGGGGTTGACTGAAAATAAATGTACACTCCACAGTGTGGGAGCGGGCTTGAGCATAGGGGATCAAGGGCCCCATTACAGTATTTTGGGGAGTTGCAACACCCTCCAGAGGATTCCATTGGTTACTTCGGGTATGCCCTTTGTAAATGGAGAGGATGAAGTAAAGTTACAAAGTCATTTACTTGGCCTAGGCCCTATGGAGAGGATATTTCCTGTCATAGCTGAAGTGTGAATCAGCCTTATGTTCCCTGCCTCCAGACCCTATTTTCCTGCCTCATCTGCCCCGAGAGATGTGATCCTCATATATTTTTATGGGAGGCAGAGGGACCAATGGTCTTTTTTCTGTAACTGTTTTATGCTGGCTTGAAGCATAGTCCCTACGTACTGGGGATCACAAAACTGTCATTCTGCTGTGTCTAGTGGAGGCAAGGTAGCTCCTTGATGGCCAGGGGTGGTGTCTTCACTTGTAACTGGCTGGAGCCTTTGTTGCATGATCATCTAAAGCTTGATGCTCTCTAGGCGAGAGGAAATTAATTTGGTTAAAAGATTTAATGGGAACTTCATGGGGTAGGTGCTTCTGCTGTCAGGAATGTTTGTTATAGAGAATTGCAAGAGAAAAAACAAAACCTGGTTTGTTCTAGAATCTATGTGTTTCCTTAAAAGTCTTAGCACAAGTCACTCCATTTGGTTTGGTTTGGACTGTTGGGGCCTAGTGCATGAGCTTACTTCAAAACAATGGCCTCCCAGAATTTTGTTTAAAAAATTCCACCTTTTTGGTTAGGTTCTCACTTAGGTGAGAGTGTAACCAAAACTTAGGGCCTTAGCACCACTTAGTTACCATCATTTTGGGTTTCTGGTTTCAGCACATTAGGTTATGGTGTCCCTGTGGTTGCACATTTCTTTCAGTTCCTGTTATTCCAGTTGAAGAGAGACCATATGACATTCTAGAGATGGCTGCATGCAAGCATTTAAAACCTTTAAGATAATGCAGTGCACCAGGGAGACTATTATGATGACTACTGGGAGGATAATACCAGAGTATGCTCCTTACCCAATGTCCCCATAAACCAAAACTTCCTAAAATCAAATAGATCAAAGACTGACTTAACTAAGCAGTTCCTTCATTGATCCACCACCACTGAATTTCTATGATTTTCATTTGATGTATTCCTTTATAAGTCACAAGTGACAGAAGCTGCACAGATACTTTTCTGTTCAGCCAATCCCATTATAACTTTCACAATAGAATTTAAAGTCTGTTGTGAAACTGTAGTCTTTACAGTATTATTTGCTATAGATCCTATCATCGGGGATATATTTCTAGTTATTGCCTCTTTTACTTTAAACTGTGGAAAAAGGAACTAACAAATGATGCCCTTCTAGAATAATGAAGCCCTCCTGCAATGCTCTTTTTAACCCCTGATGTGGGTCAACAGGGATGAACCAATGTTTTATTTTTGACTGATTATGAGGCAACACATGTACCATTAAAGTTTCCTACCTACATTGGGTCTTTATCTATGATTTATCATAGTATAAGTTTATCCATGTTTAAGGCTGGCTGCAAACCCCTTCACAAATAAAAATATAACCCATAAGTGCCCATAACAGACCCCTTTTTCACTTCTATTGTTCATAGAGGCAGAAGCAAGAAAAGAATATTCAAAGATAAGAGCTTCATGATAGCTGAAGTCTTAATCTGTAAACTTGGGAAAAGCTGTTTACATCAAGGATGCCATCTTTTTCTCGGGAGAAATTTCCCTGGTTAGTTTCACCTTAAGTGTTCCAAAGGGTGTACAGCTCCGAGAGTGTGGAGGGACCCTTCTCAGTTGCAAGACCATGAACCCAAAGCCCAGGGTCCCAAAGTTTTGTTGTAGTGTGCATAGCAATGACAGTTTTTTCCCGATGTTTCCAGAATATCCAAACCATAAAAGCTTTCTTTACCTGATGAAAATACACTGTAGCATAATAATCTTCTCTTATAACATCAGCCCTCTTGCATGGGAAAGCTTTTGTACAACCAGAAAACATGCATTGAAAATAACAGTTGAACGAAATCCCTTTATAAAATGTTTAAGTGGCCTACCAGTAACCAAATGTACCTGAAGCTTTAATTGTTTTTCCAGAAATATGGGGTCAAACATTGGTTATAAACTATTCTAGTAATTTGTAAGATACCACACCTATGTATTCAATTTGGATTACTTTATATTTTTCATGATGAATTATGGAATGCAGAACTTTTAATAATAAAAGCTTTAAGGGCTCAGGAAGGACAAGGAGGCCATCCTGGTTCTCCACAAACACATGCTTAATTAACATTAGACTTATATCCTCTTGAATACCAGCTGTATTTCCAAATTTGGTACACAGCACTGACAAGGAAATTCGGTTATTTCTGTGATTTACAATAACTTAACATAACCATAATTATAATTGACAGTATATATTTAGATATTAGAATTTTAGCAATCTCATACAATTTTGGAACATATATTAGTAATGTTCACAAAAATATAACCTAAACAATATTGAGCATCATTTTGACAATCTCATGTAACTAAACATGTTAAATCATCCTGTTTATCTCCTTTCTGGATGTTTTAAGGGGCCCTCTGATTCATCCTAAAAGCTGGCCACTAAGAAAGACAATTTTGGAACTGAAGTTTGATTTTGGAATTTCAGATTACCATAAATTATTTATTTTGCCAAAATGATGACTTAGGAATTTAAATAAGTAAAAACTTTTTTATAATCTTTTACCCCCCCCAAAAAAATCCGAATTCTACAGTTTTTACACATTTTGCACGTAAAGCTGTGTCTAGTAGTGTTAACTGCATGTTACAATGGCAAATTTTAATGTAAATCCTGGTAAGTTGTGTTCTGATAAGGTTTGACTATTTCCAGCACAGCTAGGAATGTGGCCAACTCCACATGTCCCCAGGCCTTACCTAGCTGGGAAAGCAGACAAGTTAGACAATTTTCAAAAGCCAAACAAGCAACTTATGACCTTAACGCATTTAGCAAACCTAACATTTAAACATAATTTAGACCACATGTTTACATTATGAAGACATTTGTATTTTACCAATAATCTTTAAAACTATCTTTATTTCCCAAAGATCACTCAAGTTACAAGAACTAAATAAAAGGCATTACATTTTTCACTTTTCCGTCAAAATATTTAAGATCTTATTATTAAGCCAATTAATTTAAAACTTTACAGAGGAAATAAACAGTGACTTTTACTTTATGTTAGGCAAAGAGAGAAGTATGACTTAAATTCTATTTAGGAGTGTATATTCAACACATTTAAAGTATCAGGAAGCCTAAAATCCAAAAAGTTAGTTTAGGGTTAAAAGGCTGGTGTGCTCTATCAATTCCTGTCGGCCCATCAAAGGTAGCCCAGGAATTCCAAATAAATGGAACAAATGATGACTTGCTAGAAATGCATAGAAAACAAAATAACTATTCACAGAAACAAAAGCCTTCCACTAGAAACTAAAAAAAAATAATGGTTTTTTTATATATGCAAACACAAGCAAAGCCAGAGAAGAATAAACAGTGAACGAATGAAAACTAGAAGTAAACCGTCTGGGAAGTGAGGAGCGCCTCTGCCCGGCTGCCCTACCGTCTGGGAAGTAAGGAGCGCCTCTGTCCGGCAGCCCAACCGTCTGTGAAGTGAGGAGTGCCTCGGTCCGGCTGCCACACCTTCTGGGAAGTGAGGAGCGCCTCTGCCCTGTGGCCGTCCTTCCTGGGAAGTGAGGTGCGCCTCCGCTTGGCGGCGGCACTTGACTAATACCTCTGCACCACCGCGCCACCGCGCCACCGTCTGTGAAGTGAGGAGCGCCTCTCCCTGGCCGCCCCACCATCTGAGAAGTGAGGAGCGCCGTTGCCCGGCCGCCGCTGTGCAACCCTCCAAGTATGAAGTGGCAGCCATGTATGTGATCTTTATGCCCTCCCCAAGTTTGCATTTTTGACATTAAAGTTTACTTTTAAATTAAAAAGAGAAAGACAGACAACTAGAAGCAAAACAAACAGAAAACCAATCCTAAATTTTCCCACTTAATTTACCCTGGAGGCTACAGTGTTACCTAGGGCCAAAAAAACCCCACGTAATGAATGTTTTATTCCTGAAACACAATTCAATATCCTTAAACTCACTAATATTATCATACGTCTTTTGCAATCAATAAATTTACTCTAGGCACATGACTGATCAGTACTGCAGTGCCAGCGCTATCCATGCAACACAATAAACATAGTGTGAAGCAATGCAAGCATGTATGTGAAATTTGGCTCCACATTAAATCCAGCTTCATGCTTAACTGTATAAAAAAGGAATAGCCAAACTGCCGATGCATTTCTTTACAATTCTTCTTATGTAACTTTAATAAAGACTAAGAGCTTTAACTATGAAAATGTTAATTAGCCAAATGTCTTCAATTATCAGGTTTTAAGAAATATTTGATTATTGAAACTTTTTTCACATCTTTCTCCCCTACTTAATGATTCCTTATTACATTGTTTTATAAATAACCTTTTCAAATCTGTAATTTAAACTAACTTTTAGATAACTTCTGAATTAGACAAAATTATTCTTTTTTCCACTAATAACATAACCTTTCTGGCACATTTTGTAGACAGAATTACCAGTTAACTAAATTTTTTATCCTTGGTAACCTAAAGCTTTAGTGAAACCCTAAAAAGCAAGAAATCCTGAACTATCAGATATGGGCGTTTATAGATAAAAACAATTCCACAATTTTAGAAACATATTTCCCGATATCACAACCCTTTCTTAATTGGAAATGACTCAAATATTAAGTGAGCATTAAAATAAGTTTAAGATTTTAATTTACAAAAAAAGTTTATCTAAAACATTTATCCCATTCACTGTACTTAATTTTTACTTTTAACGAGGGAGACACGAGACATCAATCGGCATATGTAAAATGAACATCACATTGGTCCGGAAAGGCAGGAGAACTTGAAGCAGGTTGAGGGATTGGGGGCTTTCAGATTCAGGCAGTTGGAAGACAAAAAGTTGCATTCTTTTGAGTTTCTGATTAGCTTTTCCAAAGGAAGCAATCAGATCTGCACTCATCTCAGTGAGACTTTGAATAGAATGGGAGGCAGGCTTGCCCCAAGCAGCTCCCAGCTTGAATTAACAATGACATTTTAAAATATCTAGCGAAGACAAACATAAAATTCAGACAAAATGTATGCTGACAATTCTAAAGGCATTTCTATTTTTATTCAACTAATAATTTTAAAGCTATCTTGTTTAGTGAAGTTATACTTTAAGTCATGTGAACTTGAAAATAGCTTAGACTTACTTAATTTATGAGCACTCACTTACAAGCCAATTTGGTAGACACAACATATAACAATCAGTGTACATACAAATAAACACATCTAAACATGTATACACACACATAAACAAAGATCTAATAGCTTGGGACCTTAGCCATGAGATAGCAACACAATACTTTGCCGGTTTTACTTTGCCCCAATAGATAATCCACTGAAGGCTGTGAACCAAAATTTCAGATAAAGCAGTCTCCATGGCAGTTTGATTTTTCTTTTCTTTCTTTTTTTTTTTTTTTTTTGGAGACAGAGTCTCGCTCTGTTGCCCAGAATGGAGTGTAGTAGCGCGATCTCTGCTCACTGCAACCTCCGCCTCCGAGTTCAAGTGATTCTCCTGCCTCTGCCTCCTGAGTAGCTGGATTACAGGCATGCGCCACCCTGCCCCGGTAATTTTTGTATTTTTTTTAGTAGAGACGGGGTTTCACTATGTTGGTCAGGCTGGTCTCGAACTCCTGACCTTGTGATCTGCCTGCCTCAGCCTCCCAAAGTGCTGGGATTACAGGTGCGGATGCCACTCCTGGCAGGTAGTTTGATTTTTAAAGGTCAAACCTCCCCAGACTCCAAAAAGCACTGGGGCCAAACGGTACCAAAGGAGGGCATCACACATTAACCAGGCCTCCTGCTTAGAACAGCAGCACAAAAGCCTGGATACATGCAACATCATCCCACTTTCTGATTAGACAGTAAACTTCAGATTCTAAACAATTTTGGGGCCAAGCGTCATTGCAAGTCAGAGAGAAAATTCGAAAGAGGGCTTAATACTAGACCTCAGAACCTCTGCAGAGTATCCCTTTGGGCAGGTTGAGGTCTGCAGGATTACCTGGAGCATTCTCCAGATGTCTCTGCCCTTAGGTGGGCACCGGTGCCACTTTGCATGTGTTCCCTCCAGAGCCTACTATGAGCTTTCCTTTGGTACCTGGGTGTAATCCCCAAGTTTTAGCATCCTTATAATTTGATAAGGCCATGCTTTCCCAGGCCTCCAGTTCCATGAACTTTAATGATAGGAACTGGGGACTGGGTGGGTTTCGTTTGCCCTTACTCAGTTGAATAGGGGAAGGGAAGAATTTAACATAAATAAAGAAGGTTTAAGTCACCTGAAACATATGCAAGTTTGCTCCGAGGTGCACAGCACACAGAGATCAGGGACCACACCCAGAAAAGAATTTTAAAAACAGTCTAGGGCAATTATTCCTATTCATTTACAGGCCGTCAGGCAATACCAGGGAGTGACCCCAGCCAGTTGCCCTCAATTTCCAAGGAGCCACTAAGAAACAGCCACTGAAAAAGAAAGGAAAAAAAAAAAATTGAAAAAGTCCCAGCTCCTTTAACTGAATTGAGTGGTGGCAGTTAGCTTCTTCCACATGGAAACCACTTAGTTTCACTGGCCACGGACAGAAACCTGCAGTTGCTGCTGAGTTTAGGCGCTGCCCACCAACGGTCCCCAGTTAGAAAGGAAAGTAGTGACAGATTCCCCTGTATGAAGCAGAAAGGAAAGGGAGAAAAATGAATCCCAAACTTTGGGCTTACCTTTTCCTCCTGGCTAGCTTGCCAAAATATTCCACTGGTGGAGAGTGTCCAGGTTCTTGGCATATTGAACAAAGAATTGGACAAAACACACAAACAAAGCAAGGAAGAATGAAGGGATTTATTGAAAATGAAAGTACACTCCACGGTGTGGGAGCAGAACGGTGCATAGGGGCTGAAGAGCCTCATTACAGAATTTTTGGGAGTTGAAATACCCTCTAGCAGATTCCATTGGTTACTTCGAGTATGCCCTATGTAAATGGAGAGGATGAAGCAAAGTTACAAAGTCACTTACTTATTTCCTGTCATAGTTGAAAAGTGAATTGGCCTTATGTTCCCTGCCTTCATACCCTATTTTCCTGCCTCACTAGGACTTTAGCAGCAGGCACATTGACAAGTAGGCCATCTATCATCCTACCATTTAAAATATATTTCTTTGGTCTAGTGCTTCTATAAATAGAGCACATTAAATTGAAATATCTATATCTGATTTAAAGCTGTAAAAAATCATTCCTCCTTTATGACAATTTTGGGTAAGTACTATCAAAATAATGAAACTTTCGGCCGGGCACAGTGGCTCACGCCTGTAATCCCAGCACTTTGGGAGGCCGAGGTGGGTGGATCACGAGGTCAGGAGATCGAGACCATCCTGGCTAACACGGTGAAACCCCATCTCTACTAAAAATACAAAAAATTAGCCGGGCGTGGTGGCGGGTGCCTGTAGTCCCAGCTACTCGGG